>NC_081343.1:50730775-50783503 GCF_029784015.1 Lycium ferocissimum | reverse complement strand
TTGGGTCCGGGTCCGAAACCGATGAAAAAAAAAAAGACCATGTTTTCTTTTAATTTATGGGGCCGGATCGGCGGGGCCCAGAATCATTTCCCATTATATAAAGGTGTTCACGCATTTCAGGGCTATTCAAAAAGGAAACTTGGCATTACACATACAGGACCATTAGTTCTCAATGCCTTCAATTTGATTCTTTTGCAAATTCCTTCAGCAGTTCAAACTCCTTTCTCCACTATGGGGTTCTATTAGTCCACGAACTTTTTAGTTTTCCAATCATGATAACAAGACAAGTTAAATATTGTTACCATTCTCGAAAAAAAAAAAAAAAAAAAGACTGAAGTTAAATACATCAACCTGGCTGACCATCGACAGAGGAGGGGAAAGACTGAAGTTAAATACAACCTGGCTGACCATCGACAGAGGAGGGGATGCTTGGACAACTCAGAACTTAAATCAGACTATATAGTTTGGTTAATTATGTATTATTGCTTAATACTTGCTAGACTAGACAGCAACACAGTTCCCCGCACCAAATCAAGCTAAAAATGTCATTACCATTTTGCTTTCCCTTGTACGGAAGATTGATGATGGTCATCCATTATGAATTCCATGCCACTATATTGTGCTCTATGGTGAGACATGCAGCAAATGCTAGTAGAGCAGAATGACACTTGATAGTTGATAGAATAACATTAAGGCAAAAACGACGATAATTTGCATCTTCTTTCACAATATAAAAGCCTTTCAAAAGTAGGTCACCATGAACAACGCTTGGACAAGCACATTGCTCCATTACCGAACACAAGAACCTTCCACCAAGTCTAAGGACAAGGAAAACCAAAAGAAAACTGATACTTCAATTTGGACAAACGCAAAGGAAATAACATTTTTGTTACGAGTACATGTCTTAACATTTACTAGCTAATTTACATTAAGGTCAGACAGGACTGCACAAGGGGCCAAACTACTGCTATAGCTACACCCCAAATATACTAATTGCTACAGCTACAGGCCATGCCTGGCAGCTTCTACTAGAGGAGCCCCCCACACTAAAGCAGCTTTCTTTGAGTTCCTTTCAGAAGCCCTTTTCTCATTGAACAAAATCAGCTACTTTCGTACAAGCAAAAATTTTCAGATGATAGTTTTGGTTCTTAACAAGTCACGTAAAATACAAGCCTGAAAACAGAAAGATCATCTTCTTCTACATTGATCTTTTTACACTTGTGTTGCTACTGTACTGGAAAGCCACAAAAATAGTTACAGAGTTGACCATACTACCTTAGTTTCAACTTCACTCGATCACAGCTCTGCCCGGGTTGAGGAAGTAGAGGTATATTTTGAAGAAATATCCTTGAAAACCATGAGCAGGCCCTTCAAATCAGTAGAACCCAATTCAAGGCAGTCCTTAAGCAAATCACCTTCTAATACTTCCTTCTGAAGTGTCTCTATGACTTCCTTCAGCGGACCCTGCTTCAAAAAAAAAAAAAAAAAAGTTAGACCAAGTACAAAACAACAGCTCGACATATATTCAACAAATAACTGAATGAAGAAGGGCAAAAACAGAACTCTAAATTCCATTTCCTTCCTAATACACCACTAAACTAAAGTTACAACTTACAACAGACGCATCAAATTTTGCCTCACACATCGTTACACATAAATTCTATCCACCATTGATCAAACACTACTAAAGCTTTCACCTAACATTTAGCACGTCTAGGTGGTGGTATTGAAACCTAAATACAAAGTTGCTTCTGATATACTACCAACTACTGTGTGTGCTTGAAAGGATGCCAACAACAAACCCAACAAGTAGAGTCTAGGGAGAGTAGGATGTACGCACACCTTACCCTACTTTTGTGGGGGTAGAGAGGTTGTTTTTTATTAGACCTTCGTCTCAAAAGAAATGTATCCAACACATGATTGTAACCCCCTGTTTGGATGGTTGTTTTTCGTGGTTCATTAATGTATGTTTTTTAATGAAACTATGTTTGTATCCACTGTTTTTAAAATTATGCAGTATGGTATTGTAAACCCGTTATAATTCCGTGGTTATATAACCATGAAAAAGTTCAATTTTTGTAACCACGGATTTGGTGATTTTTGTGTGGTTACATATTTCATTTCTCCATTATACCCCCACCCTCCACCACCCCACCCCCACGCTACCACCACCCTCACCCTACCACCCACCCCGACCCCCCCCCCACCCGCAACTACCCCACCCCTCTCCCTCCACCATCCCAATCGCCACCCACTACCCCTCGCCACCACCCAACCCCACCCCAAAAAACCACTCACCCCCATCCTACCACCCACTACCCCCACCCTCATCCAACAACCACGCACCTCACACCACCCACCCCTCCACCACTCCCACCCACTACCCCTCACCATCACCCAACCCCACCCACAACCACTCACCCCAACCCTACCACCCACTACCCCCACCCTTATCCCACAACCACCCACCCCTCCACCACCCCCCACCCAACACCTACTTATTTTTTAAAATTTCTATATTTTATCCTTTACCTGAGTTTTATTGATATATATATATATATATATAAAAACTAATTTCTAATTAAGAGTTAAGGGTATTTTAGTAAACTTACAAGTTATTAGAGAGTACCATCCAGTCAAACCAAACAATACAAATGTTATTAAACCACAACAACGATCCAGTCTATCCAAACATCGTGCTCATTAATACAATACAATACAATACAACACCATACTTAGTCACCATACTGTACATTAACGAACCAAGGGAAACAACCATCCAAATAAGAAAAATAAAACAGCAAGATACAAGACAAGCCCAAAAATATAAAGGATGGCATCCTCTGTAGTTATGCAAATAGTTAACCCAAAAATAAAAGAAGTAAAAACTTACGGATTGTCCAAACACGTTCCTCAATCTACCAAAAAGGGATGTTGAAACTTTGAAAAGATTATCATAATTCCGCTTGATCCAGTCAAGCCTTTCCCTATCGGAACTAACACTGGAAAACTCAGTAAGACCACGCAACATTTCATTCAACTCAGACAAAGCACCAAACATATCAGCATCTCTCCAACCATAATTCCTCACATAATCCCAACCAACACTCCACATGACTTTCCAAAAACCAATACCCAAACCATTCTCAAGTTTTCTAGCAATGGATCGAGCTCTGTCAGCGCCAACGTAGTCACCACGCGCTTCACGGAGATTGGCGACACGGGAGAAGAGGGAATGGGAGAGAGAGAAAAGGGTATGGTAGTTGGAAAAGGGGAAAGTAAAGGAACAAGTACAAGGTAATGGATTTGAGACAAGAAACAACAACAAGAGAAGAAAGATTGAGCGACTCATGCTCACCGGTTGCCCACTTGCCGGGACGGTCAAGACAACTGTACAGATTTTACTAAGGACCCCTTTGGCCACAAGAAATTTTTACCTTTTTTTTTTCTCACTTTATTTCCTTTTCGCCAATGATTTGAAATTTGGAAATACCTAATTTATTAAAAGTGCGAAGGGCCTTAGAAATATTGATTGAACTTTTTGCCCTTCATTAAAACACTCTGCAATAGATAAAATAGTCATTTACTAATATCCTAATATGTAGAATTTTAAAATTAAGAGAAAATCGTCAAATGCCCCTTCAACGTTTAGTCGGATTAATTATGACGCACCCAACCTTTACGAGTGAGCTATTACCCCCCTGACTATTTTTTAAACGGAATTATTAACCCCCTGAAATGCTACCACCAGATCTGTATTTGAGTGGTGAAATGCGCGCGCTTGACCTGTATTTTTTCACTTTTTTTTTTTTTTTTTTTTTACGTTTTACTTCTAATTTCGAAATTTCTACACCAAATAAAGCCAATCCATCACCAAATGAAGCCATTTTTCACCAAATCAAGAATGCTATACTAAACAATACCAACAAACAAGGCTAAATGGACATTTTTTTTTCTAATTATGTCAAATGGGTACTGAAATTCTGGTTTTTCTTTGATTGTTTTTTTTTTCTTTTTCATCTTTTATGTCTTTGCTCACTTTTTAGGTGTATATGTATTTGTGGATGTTGATGTATAAGGAAGTGTCTGGGGATGTTGAATTGGATGTAATAGAGAATTCCCCCAATAATGAAATGATTGAGCTTTACTTGTGATGATAGGGTACCCTCTGATGGAGGATGATGAGGAAGATGATAGTGGGGAAGGAGAGGAAGTTGAGGATAGTGTTAGGATTAGGATAGTGGGTGGTCAAGTTTTGGAGTTGGGAGCCTTTCCTCGTTTGAACCTCGCCCTTCACTTTTAAGGCTATGCCATCCTAAGGTGTTGCTAAATGGATGGATCTTATCAACGTCCTTGAATTTCTCCCAATTGGTTGGACCGTGGGTGCGATGATTTACTTCACGGGCGAGGTCTCTGGTTCAAGTCCAGGATGGCCCAGCTGCGCCAGGGAAAAGAATAGAAGAAGCATCTGATTACTTCGTTCTGAACGCAGTTCACGTACCGCTTTAATGGGCGAACAACCCAACCATTGGAACATACTACAACCCCAGGTGGTGGAGAGCCGGCATCGAGGTGCCAAACCTTCCCGTCGATGTGAGCTCTTGGGGAAGATCAGCCTGTTATCCCTAAAGTAGATAAATCATATAAAAAATAGATAGGTTTAAACTACTCTTTTGACGAATAAAGAATTGATAGTGGTCCAATAAAATAAAAACATCTAGATTAGCCACTTCAATGGGATCTTTTATCCTGGTAGGAGGAGAAATTACCAAATGTCTAGCATTCCCTCACGCTTTGCGCCAATGAGGTGGGTTTGGGTAAAAGAAGGTGGAGGAAGTAATGGTTAATTTTTAGAAAATTAACTGGCGGCGGTGGAGGGTGGTGGACGGTGGCGGGCGGTGAAGAATAAGGGAATAAGAGGAAAAATAAAGAGAGAGAGAATGAAAAAAAAAAAAGATTAGGACGGTGAGTGGGCAAGTTTTGGAGTTAGGTTTGGGTAAAAGAAGGTGGGGGAAGTAATGGGTTAATTTTTAAAAAATTAACCGGCAGCGGTGGAGGGTGGTGGACGGTGGCGGGCGGTGAAGAATAAGAGAATAAGAGGAAAAAAGAAGAGAGAGAGAATGGAAAAAAAAAACTAACTAAATAATGCTTTTAATTTTTTTTTTTTTTAACATTTTTATTTGCTTCTCACTCTCTCAAATAGAGTGAATTACACTCTCTGTGCCACCTCACCATCCAGGGGGTAATAATTCCGTTTAAAAAATAGTCAGGGATAGTAGGTCACCCGTAAAAATTGGGTGCGTCATATTTAATCCGACTAAACGCCGAGGGGGCATTTGACGATTTTTCTTAAAATTAATTAAGAAATTACTCTTTTAACTCTGTTTATAAAATTACTTTTTTAACTCTAATTAAAAACCTACTTAGGTTAGAAGAAGACATCTATAAAAGAACCTACGCGACTGTTTCTACTTGCTATGGATGCCGTTCAGGTTTGTCCAGACCACTTCACACCTTTAATTTTCTTTTCTTCTTCTTTATGCTTTGAATGTTGTTGTGTCGAAATCCCAGCTTTAGCCCTTCTTGGATACCTTTTTAAGCTTGAGTCTATAACTTATGAAAATAACTCTATTTAACATAAATTATTATTCATTATTGCTTTTGGTTTTGAAGGTTCAAATATCACTTGTGAAATACACTGAATATTTTGTTGTTATTGTTTTGAAGGCTCAAGTCCTCATATCAAAGAATTATTAAAGTAGTGTGTGGATTTATGCACATGAGTTATTGCTTTCTTTCTCTTGTTATATTTGTTTTGCATGAATTTTTTTATGATTTCCTTTGCTTTTCCACACCTCTTCTTTGGTAAGGATCAGGCCATGTGATCACAAGAATTTAAATTGAATGTAAGGTTGTATGGCTGGGCAGAATTAACAGATCGTAAGGTAATCAATATACCTTTGTTTTGATTTTTGAAATGGTAATTTACGTTAATTAATAATTTAATTGATTTGCAGTCACCGTCCCGTCTCCTTACACATATGGTTACCATATATTGGCTATATTAAAATTAAAGCACGAAAGGCCTTAAAATGTTGATTGAACTTTTTGTCCGTAAACTCTACAATAAATAAAATAGTCATTTAATTATGTTCACTAAAATTTTGGTATTAAATATTTCCTTATCTGAGTTGTGAACATTTAGAATTTTAAAATTTACTTAAAATATGTATGCCACATTATAGATATGAAAAATATTTTGTTTAACTTATGCATTAAGATGAGCACGAAAGGCATTAAGAATGTTGATTGAACTTTTTGCCCTTAGACTATACAATAAACGAAATACCCTTAGACTATACAATAAACAAAATAGTCATTTAATTATTTTCACTAAAATTTTGGTATTAAATATTTCCTTATCTGAGTTGTGTACCAAAAAATTAAGACTTTCAAATCAATTAAGAATCATTTATTTTTTTCATAATATTTAGGACTTGAAAAGTTACTAAAATTTTGGTTATTAAATCGTTCCCTATTTGAGTTATTAACCTAAAATTTTAATTCTAAAAATTCATTAAAATATGTATGTCGTATGATAGATATGAAAAAGATTCTGTTGAACTTATGCATTAAGATGATTTCTGAAAACAACATTTAATTGCTTAATATGTATTTGCCGTGGGAGTGTAAGCTTACAAATACTTCTAACGTGAGAGGTTTTGTAGTTATTACAGCGACTTGTGTTATTTTCTAAGTGGAGTTAAGATGGTATTGGAACTCTATTTTCAATTATAGATTCTGAGAATTATATTATAGTAATTGATTTCAAAATAAAAAACGTGGTACAGTAATGATTTTTTTTAGAGATGATACAAATTATTTTAAAAGCATGAAGGTTCTTGCCTTTAAAGACTCTACAATAAATAAGTTTTTCATTTAGTAATATTTAGGACTTTAAAATCAACTAAATTTTTTTATTAAATCTTTCCTTATTTGACTAAAAAGACGGACTTCAAATTAGTTTTGAATAATATTGTTTTCCTTGTTTAAAGTTTAAAAAAGAACATACCAACTGGGAGAGCAGACCTCAATATTTGGTTCAAAATATGTTTCCATATTCAATGCTTTATTTTTGGCACAATCTCCCTTAATTAAGGATCAAGTTGCATTCTGAATAAACGGATGATTAATTAGTTCATCCACAGTCAATCTACCAGAATCATTACAAAGCAAACAATTTGTCACAAAATCTTTTACCCTCTATGAAACACTGTCCATAAACTCATCACTTAGATTACCTATAATTTTGATGAACGTTGAATGAACAAATAAAAATTCTACAGACTTAAGTTACAAAGAGTAAAATTATCATTTACTATTTTCATCAAGTTATTATTTAATTATTTTTATAACATTAATAGTCATTTAGTGTACGTGTGTTGCACATGTACATTGTGTCAGTAAATACAAAATGTATATAAGAAGAAAAAATTATTGAAAAATAACCTTTAAAAAGTAGAGGCCACATTGAATAGAATTGTAAATTAATTAATTTTCTAATATTTATGATTATAAGGAAAAAAAAATCTTTATTAAATCATTCCTTATTCGAATGAACAAAGAAGTCCTAATATTTAGGATTTTAAAATCAATTAAATTCTTTTTTTTTAGATAAATCGTTGAGAAGGAAAAAAAACTCAGGACAGTCCAATATTAACTAAACCACAAAATTATAAAATCATGGACATAAGAATAATTTATATTATTATAAAAAAGTAGAAGGAAAGTTCCCTTTTCCGACAAGGAAACTCCACAATAATTTGTTGTTCTTCGTCCTTATGTTTAATCACACCAAGCCAATTCTGCCTCTTTATTTCCTTTCATAGGAAACTATTTGCTATTTTTAAAATTTCAATCGATAAGTATTTGTTTAAAAAGACTGGTTATTAAATTATTTTTCTATTTTTAAAATTTCTACCATTAGCTTTTGAAATTGTAATCATTGTTGAAAAAAGACAGTGATCATTTATTTACGATAAAAATTTAATAATCATTTGTTGTAAAGCGAACACAGCAAAGCTAGAAATATGTTGGAAATTATAAAGACTTTTTATTGACTATTAGCTTCGAGAGAAGTCGATGAGGACATACAGAAATATTAGAAAAAAAAAATGATTAAGGTACTTAATATTGCAAGTGAAATTGTAAGTATGTTGAAGGCCAAGCACGATGAACCTTAGCGAAGATATCGTTCGCTTTTTTAATCCTTTAAAAATAGAGTTCACATTGAACATAATTGTAAATTAATTTTTCTAATGTTTAGGACTATAAAAATAACTTTTTATTATTAAATCATTCCTTATTTAAACGAACTAAGAAGTCATAATATTTAGGTTTTTAAAACCAATTAAAATTTTACTTTAGATAAATCGTTAAGAAAGGAAAAAACTACGACAATCCAAAATCAACCAAACCACAAAATTATAAACATAAGAATACTTTATATTACTAGTCTCTATGAACATGCCTCGCATGTTATTTCCTGTCAGTCATAACAAATTTATGAGGTACAAAAATATTATTTTTATCGTATACACTTAATACTTCCCATTATAATATTATTTTTGATATATACTCTTTATGTTTTTATCTATGTGGAAAAATATCCTAGGATTAAAACAATCCAATATTGTATTTATTTTCATTACATGCTGAAAATCATTATTATATTATTAATATGGATTTTTTTTTATCAATTTCAAATAACTATCTTTCGCGGGTAGGTGATGCTTTGCTTTTCCATCCAAAAAAGTTGTTCAAAACTGGAACATACTGCTTATGTATGACTGTCTATCCTCTACAACCAGTTGATCAACTTATTTCAATTATTACATCTAATTAATCTCCCACTGCATGCATGAAATTAGAAAATTAAACACACTGCTATCATATTATTTCTTGTGCATTGTGTTGAGGAGATGTAATAATGTACTCCCCCGAATCAAAAAAAGTGTTCACTTAGCCTTTTTTTCTTGGATAAAAAAAAGTGTCCACTTATTGAATCAAGAAACAATTAACCTTATCTTTTCATATTTGCCCCTATTAATTGTTATGTGATCAAATCTCAATGCCTATTTAATTAGGGATAGTTTAGTCAATTTACATTTTTTTTTTCTTGGAGTGAGTAGTTTCTTAAGGGGTGTGTAAATGGCTAAGTGAACTCTTTTTTTAATCCGGAGGGAGAAATAAGTTTCACTGCCAAGAACTTATACATATGAGTTGATTTCAGTATATGGAGTAATAAGATATCAAAATCCTACGCTAAAGCAAGACAACACAGTTGATAAGTTAACGCAGACACCTCCAAACATAAATAATAAAGTTGAAAATAAAAATTATAATAATGGAAAGAAATACTCCCTCCGTTTCAATTTATGTGAACCTTTTCAGAGTACGAGGGTTAAACTTTGTAACTTTGACCGTAAATTTTGACATTGTAAAAATAAATTTATATATTTAGAAACTACATAAAAAGTACTATAAGTCATGATAATTTATAATTCAAGTAATTTAGAAAAAATATAAGAAAAACGTGATCAAAGAACCACCTCGTAGACTCCTCAAATATTAAAAGATTCACATAAATTGAAACAGAGGGAGTAATACCTTTCGAGAAGTTTGCCAAATTTTGTTATTTTCTTTCCAGAGCAGTAGCAAAGCTTAAAATTACAACTTCTTGAAAAGTTTACGATGGAGAATGTGAAAATATGTTTTTTTTTTAATCCCATATCAAAACGTAAGCTAAATTTGTAGCTGAGTTGACTTTCTAGTGTAATATCATAACATGCCTAACCGTCATTGAGAAATGTAGTAATAGGATCAATAGTCACGTACATTGAGTAATAACATTAGTTGTAATATGATTAATAGTCCTAACATATGTTGAGTACGTAGTAAACCTTCATTGAGAAACGTAGTAATAGGATTAATAGTTCACCTATATTGTGTAACATTAGTAGTAATAGAATTAGTAGTCCTAAACTTATGTGGAGAGTATGTTCAATAAGAGGCTTTTTTGTTTAGGTAGTTGAATGGAAATAGGATTAGTAACGCTAGTAGTAATAGGATAACACTTAGTTGTGTCAGGTAGTTACAAGGAATAGAATTATAGCTTATTAAGGGTACAAAAGTCGTTCAATATTTTAAGGTTATTTTGGTCAACCAACATTTATATTCATGCTTTTATAATAATATAGATATAGATAGATATAGATATAGATAGATAGATTATAAAAAGTAGAAGGAAGGTTACGTTTTTCTACAAGGAAACTCCAGATTTTTTTTTGTTCTTGTTCTTCTTCTTCTTTGTGTTTAATCACACAAAGCAAATTTTACCTCTTTATTTCCTTTCACAGAAATCATTTGCTATTCTTAAAATTTCAATCGATAAGTATTTAATTAAAAAGTTTGGTTATTAATTATTACTAGTATACGTACCCGCGCGATGCGCGGATCATGTCAAAGAAAAAAAGAGTGGAGAGAGATAATTGTAACAATCTAGACCTTAAATTCTGATAGTCTTGAATAGTGTTAACATATTAAGAAATTATACTAACACAACATCGTAATAAAGTAACATGAAAGAAGTTGAACTGCAAAAAGTTTGAATTCATCTTAAAATCTTAGTAATGCCCACAGTTTAATTTTCTAATTTGCCTAATGCCAACATCATCATGAGATTTTGAATCTACACAATTTAAAATAATAAGTAAATTCAATATTCGAGATTTCAAATGGTTCAGTTTCAAGCACTTATATTTATAAAATAGAAATAGAAAATTGTTTTATACCAAAATATAGACAGTACGAAAAACATGTATAATATTAATCTGTGAGAACTATAAAAACGTTTGTGCATTACTCAATGATAGTCTAGATAAAAAACCTCTAGTCCATTTTGTAAGCAGCTTATCAAGCTGACACTACAACAACCACCTTCAAGCCTTGTGATCAAACTCTTGCATCAAATCCCGAAGAAACAGAACAATAATATTACTCGTCTATACATAAGGGAGATCTATCTTGTGATTTGGGCCTATATAGAAAAGAACCGTGATGAAATTATTACCTAAAAATGATACTTCTATTTCAAACTTATAGTGCAGCACCTCATTAGTGCTAACAATATTGAGAAAGATGTATACATGTTTGCTTATTCGCTAATCAATGGTCCACCGCTACCTTCATCATCTCCAGTGCAATTGTTAAGATTAGCATATCTATGCCTTTGTTCAGAGGCAGGATCTAACCCCTTGTTAATATTTCATCTAAACATTTGGTAGTCTCATTATTATTATTATTATTATTATTATTATTATTATTATTATTATTATTATTATTATTATTATTATTATTATTATTATTATTATTTATCCTAGTATTCCTTGTATGATAACATGAATTGAAAATGTTCTAATTTCCTTAAACGGAAAAGTCTTTTCTGCATATTCTTTGTCATATAATATTATTTCTTATATGGTAATTTTTTAATTGTAAATATTCTAAAGTCCATATAAGGAATAATATCATATGAATATTTTTTAAATTATATGACTTGATTCTTCATATGGTAATATTTGGAGTGTAATTAATAATCTCTTTTAAAATTTCATGCAAGTAGAATTTGTTGCCAAGTGGCTTGTTCATATTACGCCACTTGGCTTAATATTAAGCTAGACTACCCTCCTTATATATATATACACGTACCCGCGCGATGCGCGGTCGATATATTAAAAAAAATCATAATGAATTAGTACTAATATCTAATTTATAATATCATATCAAATTTAATTGCTTCAATATTTAAATTGTCACTTTTGTGAGATCATTTAAAAGTCAATTTTTTAATACTTCCCCTATACCTTAAGTACTACTCTATATATTGTTCTCCCAGTCTTTGCCCATATCCACTTATTGTCAACTTCAATCTAAACTTGTGATATTTAGTGCTAAATTTACTAAGAGTGTTGAAGATGATAAAAGACCAGTAAGGATCAACCTCAGTAATTAGTGTATCGAGGATAGTTCTGAACAATGTTTATGCAACAGCTCCTTGAAAATCTGGGGGAAAAAAAGAAAAGTACAAAAATAAAAAAGTATGGCCAAATATTTAAAATAAACAGTGAATACATGATTACAAAGCAATTTTTAAAATAAAAATAATAAATTAAAAAATAAAGGTGAGAAAAGAACATCTAACCTTGTAGACTCCTTGCATATGGATCAATTATCAACTTAGGAGCACCTTAGTGATGTGGATTTGTTGATGTCTATACTCATAGACATAGTTTTCGTAACTATTCCGCAAACAACAATTTAAAATGACATTCAGATGTGAACTCAACTGAATACATACGTTTTTTTAAAATGTTATTAGACCCAATCTCAATTTAAATTCTCAGGGAATGTTCGCACTTTAATAGAATAAAAATCATCAACATGATAATTGTTTGTTATATGAATATTAAAAGTGAAATTGCAATGAAAAAAATATCCAAGATTTTATTTCTGAAATACCAACAATGAGAATCATTATTTTTTATTATTTAATAATAATATGTAACTTATATTTAGATACTATAATATTATAATTGATCCACAAGCGGATTTTTCTTTCATAATAAAAATATGATGTTTTCTCTGGATTTTCAAAACTATTATACCTTATACTAAGCAACCAACATAGTCTTTCAGGGAGCATTATTTACAACTTTTATGGTGGAATTTTTCTCTTCTGGACGCTATTTTGAAACTTTTGTGACCAAAATATTTCACTTTTGCAATTAATTGGTGACTTCAAAATAGCATGATCTAGTACTTATTTCTTGATATTGTCATAAAATACTTCATAATTTAAAGCAAAAAAATTAAAAAGTTTGGGAAGAAAATCTATAAATTAAAAAGTAGTGGAGAATTAGTAATACTTACTGGAATTATCCGGTATTTACAACGGAAATAAAGTTTTTACTTCAAAGTTTGGCATAATTTTGATCTTCTGCGTCTTGATTCCCCAAAAAAATTGAATAGAAATTACCAATAAATAAAATTATTACAAATAAAACAATATTTAAAAACTTTGTGAGCCTTTATGCAAACTAAACAGTCATGAGTATTGCCAAATATATTGATTCTCGAGTGAGAATTTTCGGATGTATGTATTGTAATATAAACAATACTTAAATATAGAAAATTAAAAGTATAAAAAACAAAAGAAATTTGTTTTGACTATGGAGATATACAAAATACACGCAAATTCGAATAAACAAATAAGCTTTATAATGAACTATAGGGTAGTAAATTTAAGGTTGTTGTACCTCAATAATATTTTGATGATTTTTCATTTGTAGTTGTTGCACGAAATACGTATCTCGACCTCGCATAAAATTACAAGACATATTATATAAGTCAAAAGAGAGTTGACAGAAAAATAACAAAAATATATATCTAAATTTTTTTGCATCAAAGACCATAAGAAACTTAAGTAAAATTTAGAGAAGGAAGACAGAAAGGAGAGAATTGAGAAGAATCAAAAGAGATGTGCCACCTAAATCTTTTATAAAGAGGAAAGAATCAAATTAGATGTGCCAATTAATTATCCTTCATTGTCCTTTTATATCACAATTCAAATTAAAAAATTTAATCTTTTAATTAGATTCAAAAAATTCTATCCATAGATTCAAAAGATTTATGTTTAAATTCGAATT
Organism: Lycium ferocissimum; assembly: GCF_029784015.1. Classification (NCBI taxonomy): domain Eukaryota; kingdom Viridiplantae; phylum Streptophyta; class Magnoliopsida; order Solanales; family Solanaceae; genus Lycium; species Lycium ferocissimum. Next base: position 50,769,737 of record NC_081343.1, on the reverse strand, counting down.
AAAAAAATAAAGTCAAAAGGAGCCAAAAAAGGTAGGTTTAATTTGCAAGTCTACTTCTTCGAATTTTTTTTCCTCCCGTAAGTTTCAATAATTAAAGTCAATTGTTGGGGATATTATAGAATCTTATAATGTATATACATCCTATGCAAAAAAATATTGTCCTAAAAATGTCAAGTATTTTTTTTATTAATTTGCCATGTCATGCTTCCTTGATTCAAAAATTTATTTAATTTAAATTCAAAAATTCTACCCATTAAATTCGAATTCGAAATGTGGATTTGGATCATTCAAATTAAAAAAAAAAAAATAGTCGAATTCGAAATCTTACTTCTTTAGATTTTTTTTTCTCCTGCAAGATTCAATAACTAAAGTCAATTTTATTGAGATACTAGTAAAATTGCCGCGCTTCGCGCGGTTAAGTAAATTCCATTAAATTTATGAAATAATTTATTTTCTATATGTTTTTCAATATTAAACATAATCAAAAAGTACAATTTGATATTCTTATTGAATTCAAATATAGAAGTATTAATAGAATTAAAAAATATACCAAATATTCCTTCAAGGAAGTTGATTTTTAGACCTTTAGTTGTCAATTTACTATCAACCTTTTATTCTGCTGTAAAAAGTAAAATTACGAAAATATATTTTCTACTAATTTCTATTTTAAATGGAAATAGACATTTAAATCCTAAACTCTCCATTATTTTCCTGAGCTACACATTAATACAACTCTTCATTGTCTTCCTCTATTACAACAACAAAAAGTATGGGGAAGGGAAAGAGGCCAAACAATGAGGAAAAAAGAAAATATTTTCCGATAAAAAAATATGCTAATTAATAAACATTTATTCATGATTTCACCAACTCTTCATAATACATTCTTTTAGCACCCTATATCAGATCCTTTGACATAACGAATTATTGAGAAACATTCCATTACATATGGAATTAACTCATTTAAATAAGCATATGCGAACTTGAAAAAGAAGGAAATTTAATGTTAAAACTAATTAAAAGAAAATTGGGGCATGGGGGTGTAAAACTGAGATGTAAAATGTATTAAATATTAATATTACCAACATGAGATGTCGTACATACTAAATAATTATACGTGAAGGGGAAGAGAAAAAATAACGCATAAAAGTATGCTATAATAAACAAAAACAAAAAGAAAGCATATCTTCTATTGCGCTAAAATGTTGCACAGTAAATGCAACTGATTATAGGATCAGTTTACTGTCTTCTCCCGGAGCTTGTCTTGTGCTAGACGATTAGACTCATCGTATACAGTTCTATTTTGGAAACTTTAAAAGATCATCGAGAGGACTTGAAAAGTTCTGCAAATTAATAACAAAAGAAATGACCAAGTAGTAATCTCACCACTCAAAGATGAAAAATAAAATATGAATGTATAAAACGATAATTTGATTCCAAAGTTTAATGTAAGTTTAGAAACGAAAAATTCCTGCTAAACTTAGGTTTTTGGGACATCTTAATAATATATATCCAATTTTTTCATGAAAAACTAAATTACTTGATCAGTTGACATCATATGTGGCCCGTGTGGGAGAAACAAATTCCACCTTTTCAATTAACTGCATGCAAATATTATATAGTCCTTCAACACCCTATGGTTTGTAGTTGTCAAATAATCTACTATGCATAGACGTTTGACGCTCTTCAACTTCTGTTTTTTGTAATAAGTAATTTCAGAAAAGGGAAAAATAGACAAAATGGGAGGATGATTTAATCACAAACAAAATTGAAATACTGGAAACTATAAAAATTAATGCATGAGAAACAATGGAGAAGCAAATAGATGGAAGTCTGTAATTAGTCTCTCGTCTTTCCACCAGTCAAATCTCAATTTTCCTACGCTAATCAATGTTGCAAAATTCTCATGCTTCTGCAAATTCAAGAAAGTATAAAAGCACTTTCTTTTCCTTGATTACTTCCTCTGAATCCTATAAATATTGAAAAATTGAAGAGGGGGAACAAAATACTGGAAAGCACACCATAGGATATTTAAAATAACGCAAAGCCATGCTCATGAACGGAAGGAAGAATACTGTTAAATAGCAAAGCATAAATTGCCAAAGGAAAGGGCAGCGTAAAGGCAAATGAGAATATCAGAAGTAATGGACAATTTAAATGATGAATATGAAGTTACCAAGTAATGGCATTGAATGGAGAGAGGGACGTGGGCATAGGAATTGAAGGGAATTAATTCGGTAACTACTCAAGAGAGAGAAGTAAAATTTTAACAGTACTATATTAAGAAGACACAACGTTTGAAAACTTGGGCGCAATTATTCCGAACAGGTGTATGCAATTCATTTTTTGCTAATTAATTAATACAATTAAAATACAGAAATAAGACAAAAATTTGAGAATAAAGATAAATAGAGATTCTGGCCTAGGAGAGTGCCACGTCACCTGGCTCAAGTCCTGCAATTATATAAATATATAGATTATAGAATATTATAATGTGTATATATATCGTATTTAAGAAATATTATCCTAAAATGTTAAGTGGCTTTTTAATAGCTTGTCATTTCCTTGATTTACTCAATAAGAAATAATTTTGGTAACAAATTGACATAGAATTCCTTTTAAGTTTATATATCACATATTCAAATTTAAACTTCAATTCAAATTCAAAAATTAATCATACCTAATTGTAGTACGTTATTTATTGCATTAGGAAGATCTAGAAAGTCAAAATAGTGTGTATATATATATACATACTTTTATTTTATTTTTTAAATTCTATCATGTAATATTATACCTTACCATTCAAAGGAGTATTTTTTTACTATAAATTAGATTCAAGAATATCAATTGAGTATATTCCTACAATCAAATCCATTAAATTAGGCGAGTACATTTAATAATGACAAATAATTTCTTTTAAAAATGATTACAAATAGAATTTGTTGCCGAGTGGCTTGTTCATATTACGCCACTTGGCTTAATATTAATTTAGACTGCTCTCCTTTTATATATATATATATAGATATAGATAATAACTCTAGTATTATGTGTTGATAATATCGTATGGGTATATTACGTGAGTTCATTATTATTATTATTATTAACAACTACTACTACTATGTGTTGATAATTAGTAGATTATTAAATTAGGTAATACTTTGAACTACAATTAATAACTTCTTTTTATAATTAATGCAAATAGAAATTGTTGCCAAGTGGCTTGTTCATATTACGCCACTTGGCTTAATATTAAGCTAAACTACTCTCCTTTTATATTTATATATATATATAATATATATATATATATATATATATATATATATATTATATTAGTAGTAATAGTAGTAGTAGATTATTAAATTATGTAATATTTTGAACTACAATTAATAACTTCTTTAATAATTAATGCAAATAGAATTTGTTGCCAAGTGGCTTGTTCATATTACGTCACTTGGCTTAATATTAAGCTAGACTACTCTCCTTTTATATATATATATATATATATATATATATAGATATAGATTTTTTATTTTTAAAATTTCCACGACAAATGTTTCTATAAATTCTAAGTATGTACCATTAGTTTTAGAAATAGTAATCATTGTTGGAAAAACATAATGATAATTTATTTATGATAAAAATTTAAAAATTTACTTTTCTATTGACTATTCGTTTCAAGAAAAGTAAATGAGGACATAAAGAAAAACGAGGAAACAAAACATAGATTAAGGTACTTATTTATATTGCCAAGTGAAATTGTAAGTATGTCGAAGGACACAATATCTGCACTAGGAAGTTATTAAGATTATTTTCATATTAGTCATACTAATATTTAGATTTTAGCTTATGGTGAGCATTGGATTCAATTATAGTTGTGTCCACTTAAAACTTTTGAAAATCGGAGATGTTCTATATTTATTGGTAAATATATGTATGGTTTAAATATATATTTTTCATCAATATTTTATTTTAGAATTTATCCAATCAGTATTTGCATTTTATGTCTGAATGTTTTTGTATGACGGATTTCTTTCTTTGTTCATCTAGCTGAGTATGATTAGTATTAATCACTGTCAAGAATATACACTTTTTAAAATTTTTATTTTATAAATCGACTACATTATTACTACTACTTATTTCATTTTTAACTATATAGTGATCGAATAGGGGCACGCGCAAAGCGCGTACACCTAAACTAGTACTCAATAGATGTGCTTTAAAATCACCTCTAATGTGAATATAAATTTTAACTTATGAATTTTTGTAAAACAATTATGTTAAGAAAAACTTTTGGAAAACAATTATCTAACGTATTTTAGAAAACCAGTATTATTACCCGCGCGATGCGCGGCTAATGTTCAAAAATGTTATCTTATTAGTTAATCAATATTAAATTATTATTATTATTAGTACACAAATTACTTTGTCTAATATTTAAACATTATTTCTTTTTTTTTATTATTTGGTAACTAAACATTGTTTCTATTTTAGCTATGATTACCTACAATATTAATTTTATAAAGGAATCTATTGAACTTTTCTTAAGGCAAATCCTAATTTTGATAAATTTATATTGCAAAAAAATCAAATAATAAAGTATTATGAGATAAAAACATGCACATACAGAGTCCATTTTAATTAATCTTTGTGTGCACTATTTATCATCGTAGAAAACATTTATAATTTTTTTTTTTGTTTTCCACCCGGTGTCCGGTATCGGCATTGGAGCGCGACTATATCCGGATTCGCGCCCCGTAGGGCCCCATTCGGAGGGAAGCGCTCCCTACTAAGTATTTTTCCAATTCAAAGTAACTGTATGTGCATTTACAGACGAAAAGTTCTGATAAATACGGTGCAAATTCTGTCCAAAAAAATTAGCATATGATTTTCCATAGTGGAGTTGGAAGTAATTCATTTATGGAGTAGACACACAGAAAAACATATGTTATTTCTTATATACTGCGTGCTTCCAGGGTACTTCCGGTATTTAGTACTTCACAATATTTTTATGAGGAAACTATTTCTTAGAGTTGAATTTATAGACAGATATACTAATGAACATCAACAACTTAGGTAATGCATGAGTTTTAATTCATGATCAGTTAATGCACATTTTATAATTTTTGCCCTATAAAGCTTTTCTAATTCACATTTTATAATATTTTGTTCTTGATTACTTTGCGTACAGAAACAAAATCACATCCGTCGAGATTTTTTTATTAGAAAAAAAACGAGATGTTTCAGAGGCAATTTGGTGTCCAAAGCTTTAAAGTGATGGACTAGAATGTGGCTTATCCATCCTGCATGGAAAAGCTGAACATTCCATAATTATATGAGCTTGCATGTTTCAGAAAGGAGAAAAGGAAGAAAAGAACATTGATTAAGAATTTCTTTTTAATCTGTTATTGTTTAGAATATGAAATATTAAAATTTCATATCCGTTATATGGAAATTATTACATTAATGTCACATAAGAATTTGAAAATGAGACTCGGATTAATAACTGAATTTGTCTTTGGTAAGCAAAATGTGATTTATCTCTATTTGTTGAGATGTACTGAAAGTCTGAATTAAAATGTATAGAGAATTTTTTCTATACAATTTAACTCATAACGATTTCTTCTTCGGGTTTTTATTTCAAAAATACAATAAATATAATCGCAACACTGACTAAGTAGGTAATATTTGTATCTACAGATAGAAATCTAATTTATGTTCATTTTATCTTACCCACGATCTTTTAAAAAAAAAAAAATTGCACATAAAACTGAAAATGAGTTGAAAGCTATTGGTTAGGTGGTTTAGATATTTAATGTTTTAATATTAGACAAAGTTGTTCACTAACAATAGCAATTTAATATTCATCAACAAATCATATAATATTTTTAAAAAATTAATTGCTTTAAAATATAAACAGATAATCCAATTTTAATTTGAGTTTTGAATTTCATATGCTTAAATTTAAAAAAATAGCTTACTGTAGTTTAGTGGCGTACTCACTCTATTTAAAGAGCAGGAAAAAGAAAATATTTGTGGAAAAGCGCAAGACTATAAGTAGATAAATACAATTTAAATTTGAGATGACAAAATATATCATCATTTCTCATGCTAAAATTTAAAAAAGGACGCGTAATTTAAATCTTAATATAGATAAACCAAAAAAATTGCATACTATGATGTATTCGACTAATTTATATTTTCTGGATAATTTCCTTAAACTTATTCTTCAATTTTGTTAGTTTAGTGTATCGTTCTATGATTGAGTCAACTATAAATGTGTTCACCATCAAAGAATATGGTGCAGTGGATGGGGCTGCTCTTTCCTTAACTAAAGGTTTCAGATTCAAGTTGCAACCCCTATAATACAACCCATCTGTAAACACAATTTGCAGTAAGTAAACATGTGGTGATTCATAAAATTTTGGACTGATGGCTAACCTTTCCGGACAGAGTTTGCACCAATTTTATCCAAACTTCTCGTCCGAGATTTTTCCTTCGTTTGTAATCACACAGTTACATTGACAGATTGACTCTTACAGGCCCCTGTAATACATACCATAAAAAAACATTGCAGTCAGTAAACACGTAGCCATAAAAAAAAAAAATTCGAGTATGACTTAGAAAATCACGTAAGAGTAGGTAAGAAAAAAAAGTATTTACCGAGTGCAAAACCATAACATGGTCTTCAGGAATTAATAAGATCATATTTTCTAAATAGCTTTAGAGTATTTAATGGGAGAGTAATTAAAATAAAATGGGGTGAAAAGTGAGAGGGAAGATAAAGAGTGTGCAGTTATTGGAGTTGTGTATATGGTGTAGAGTTTTGCTATCAGTTATTGTGGACGTGTGTGTGCGCAGTTTCTTTGTGCATATGTTGCTACCAATTTTTGTCTTTTCTTTTCATTTTTTTTGTCTTTTTATTTTTATTTTGTTTTTTAAAATAGTAATTTTTTGGTGATGACACTTGTTATCTTATTATGCTTTTGCCTCTCCTATTCTATATAGATAGATAACGAATCAAAGCTTAATGACTTTCCATTCAGTTTTTCTCTTTTTCTTTTACTCCTGAAATAGTCCAAATATTAGATATTTAAGGAAAAAAGATGTGAAAAATAAACAGCATGCAGGGACCCATTCAAAGGATATAATTCTTGGATATTTATTCAATATCATAACAAAAAATAAGCCTGGCCAAGTAAAATTCACTAGACACAAACTCTTAACCCTTTTTTGAGAAAAGAAACTAAAGAATAAAAGAATATTCCTCTCACTTGTTTGGTTTGTGATGTGAAGAAATTAAAAAAAAAAAGTGATATCACAAATTTCCTCGAGATAATTTCCTTCACTAGTTAGTGTACTCCCCCAAAACTACACAAGAGAAGCAAAAGCTACTTATGCTGTATTCAGTATTTTTGCTTTTCTTTTCCTCACTATTTCAAAACAAATGTTAAAAAAATTAGCACCAAATAATCCAACAGTGACATAGTTGAAAGAACTTTTCGTGCAAGATGTGTAGTTTGTACTAAAATAGTGAGCATTACTCTTTGATTTGGTGCCAAGTGATATAAAAGAGTTCAAGTTGCCTGTCAAGGTAAAGGTAAATACTGGTAAATTTTTAGAGATAAGGGTAAAAAAACACCCAACTATCACTTTTTTTTTAGTTTCATACCTAAACTATCACCCTAACTAAATTATCACTTTAGTACGGAGGAAGGAAGGAAGATTATCCAGATGGAAGAAAAATGAAATTAAAAGATATATTTTTTTTTAAAATTGGGCATTTTTTTTAAAAAAAAATCAGCATTTAAAAAAATCGGGGGTTTTAAAAAATATATATGAAAAAAAAAATAATTTTTGTAAAAAAATATCAAAAAAAAAAATAAAAAAAATGATTTAAAAAATGGAAAAGTATATATAACTAAATAATCAGTACTTTTCCATTTTTTTATTTTTTTTAATTTTCTATAATTTTTGATATTTTTTTACAAAAATTATTATTTTTCAATTTGTTTTTTAAAACAAATAGTTTTTTTTTTTTTTTTAAATTTCATAAGGTGTCATTGTGGCATTATTTATCTACGTGGACAACACTTGGCAATATTTTTATATAAAATGGAGACACTTGCCATTCAAGAATAATTTAAGTGTGTTTTGCAAACTAGATAGTGATAGTTTAGATAGTTTTTTCAATTATAGTTTAGGTATGAAACTCAAAAAAAAAAGTGATAGTCGGGGTGTGTTTTTGACCCTTATCTCAAATTTTTATGATGAGTATTAATTACTCCCTCCGGTCAATATTCTTGTCAAGTTTTTCTTTCACGCCCCTTAAGAAAACATTAACTAACAGGGTAATTTGACTAAATTATTCTTATTTGTTCTTTTATCCCAATTTAATACTACTCTCTTTTTCATCATATTAATCTCTCTCCACATTTATTGAGTAAGGGTAAAGGTGAAAACTACAAGTTAATTATATCATAGTTTTCTAAAATGACAACTATTTTGGACCATCAATGTTGTAAATAAAGTGGACCGAAAGGAGTAGTAACTTGATAAAAATAATTAACCTACTATTCTGATAGAGTGTAAAATCTTGTTTATATAACTTAAATTTAAAATAAAATACCACTAAGGAAATAAGAGGGGTTGCTCATATGGTAAACACCCTCCACCTCCAATCCGAAGGTTGTGGGATCGAGTCACCAAGAGAAAAGTGTAAAGGTGGAATTACTAGTTAATTATAACTTGATTTTCTAAAATGATAACTATTTTTATATAACTTAAATTTAAATAAAATACCACTAAGCTCGGAAAAAATTTGGAGCTCATGAGGGTCAGGGGGAGGAGAAAAAAAAAAAAAAAAAAGAGGAGGAAGAGAGAATACCACTAAGCCACAAAAGCATAGAAAGAGACGAAAGAAAAGTTTCTGTACAGGTGCAGAGTCATTAATGATAATATTTGGAACTTTAGGGGGGCAAAAATGGTTAGTTGAGAGTTGGAAAGTAGTAGTACTAGTAATAACTCATTAAAAAACAATAATTTGAAAACTGAAACAATTTGTGTAGTAGCGTTGGTGCTAAGGGGTCATAAAACAAACCTTTTAAACACATCTGCATGGCGAGAAAACCCGTGTTGCTTCAATACTCTTTCTATCATCTCTCATTTTCTTCCAAGCCTTTGGATTTTATGTAAACCCCCTTTGTTTTCCTTACTGTATTTAGAGATTTTTTTGTTTCTATATTCTCTACATACGTACAAAAGATTATCCTTAACTGGTGACAACTAGCTTCTTGTGTCTCTATATGGACTATTGGTTTTCCACTTCTAAATCCCAATTTCTCATTTGGGTTATCTTTCTTATTCTTGTGATTGTTGTTGTTGTTGGAATTGACGGTGCTGAACATGGAGTCGATTGAAGATACTGGCTGCAGCTCTCAGAACAATTCGGTATCAAATCTTGATTTTTTTTTTTTGAATTTTCCAGTTTGAAATCCCAAGTGTCATGTTTTTTTTATTTTTTATTTGCTGATTCTTGTGGTTGTGCATTGAGTTTTTATGGGAGTTTTTTTGAATTCTTTAGAACGTATGAGGTTTTTCAAGAACTGTATAATGTTTTTCTTGCTGATTCTCGTGGTTGTGCATTGAGTTTTTAAGGGGTGTTTTTGAATTCTTTAGAATTTCTCAGGTTTTTCAAGAACTGTATACTCCCTGTCCCAAATTATATGACACTCTTTCCTTGTTAGTCAGTCCCAAAAAGAATGAAGATACTCGCAGTTCTCAGAACAATTCGGTACTTCAAATCTTGATTTTTTTTTTTAATTTTCCAGTTTGAAATCCCAAGTGTTATGTTTTTTTCATTTTTATTTGCTGATTCTTGTAGTTGTGCATTGAGTTTTTATGGGTGTTTTTGAATTCTTTAGAATTTGAGGTTTTTCAAGAACTGTATAATGTTTTTCTTGCTGATTCTTGTGGTTGTGCATAGAGTTTTTATGGGGTGCTCTTGAATTATTTTGAATTTCTGAGTTTTTTCAAGAACTGTATACTGTTTTTCTTGCTGTTTCTTTGTCTAAAATTGATAGTGATTTTGTTGTCCTTTTTTGGGTTTTGTCTCATATATAAAAAGCTTCAGTTTTAGGAATTTGGTTTTAGGAAAATGTGACACAGATGTTGTTGTGTTACCTAAGGACATGTTATGATTTAATATTGTGGGAGCATGTATGACTCACTATTTCACTACTAAAAGCAAAAAATTATGGTACAGAGCAGTTCTATTTTTTTTTCTTGGAAAAGCTATTCTAGGCAAAAAATTTCCTCTGATGAAATGTAGTCAAAAGTTGATGTTTTACATCCTTATCTCTGTCTTTCTGGTTGATTGGTTTGTATATTCTTTCCTTTTTCTCTTTTGTTTTTAATTTTTTTCCTTTATTTTTTAACTTCAATTTTTTATAACAATTGGTCCTTGTGTGAAAGCTGCTTTCCCATTTCTGGTCTACTTTTGGATGATAATTTGGGTCCTCAGTTAACCTTGTGCATTTGTCTCATTAGTCATTACCTAGTTCAGCCTTATTTTTCCATCAAAGCAATGATCAATTTATTAAAGCTCACAACTTTAAGTTAGTTTCTTTATAGTTGAATGAGTTTCCCTGCTAAGTGAAGAGATGTAGTATGCTATCACTTGTCACATTGTCCTGTTTGCTGAATATGAAATTTGTCCATTCTTTTAAGTGACAGAAAAGGTTTAATTTTTTTCATAAGTGCATCATTTGACAGAGATGTTGTGATTTTTAAATTTATGTGAAGATGATCTGCTTTGTGCATAAATAAGTGCATCATATGTTTCATGATTTATGCTAATTCAATTCAAATACAGATCCTAAAAACGACCGGAATCAAGTATAACTATGATTCTGCTGTTCCATCTAGATTGGAAAGGCTATTAAGAGAAAGGGAAATAAGAAAATCCAGTAGGTCTCAATCTACAAATGAAGGCATAAGAGATGGCTGTAGAGACTCAGATGTTTTTGGAAATGGAATTGAACCCTGTCTATCAGATGGCGATAAGAAGACCCGAGAGGAAGCGCTTATTGAAGGACTTGCTGCAGTATCCCCTTCTAATGGCTTTGAGAGGAAAGATGGGCGATCACAAAAACAAAGATTATTGGTTGTGGCGAATCGGTTGCCTGTTTCAGCAGTTAGGAAAGGCGAGGATTCATGGACTCTAGAAGTTAGTGTCGGAGGTCTAGTTAGTGCTCTGTTGGGTAAGACAAAAAACATAATGCTCTATTCACAAAAAAATAAATGACTCGCAAATTTTGCTCCTGATATCTTTCTTTGTCTCTGTAGGCATTGTTCATTTCTTTATCTTCTTAAGTTATCTACTACATTTGAGCTTCAGTAGGGTTCTTATCGTCTGGTATATGTGCTAATTGATGCCTTCTTATTTTGTTAAAGGTGTCAATGATTTTGAAGCAAATTGGATCGGGTGGTCTGGGGTGAATGTAACTGATGAAATTGGTCAAAGATCACTTACTGTAGCTCTAGCTGAAAAGGTTTGTACAATAGGTCCCATTTTAAATTTTTGATATATCACTTGTCAACAAAGTGATATGTCTAGAGCCTCTACTTCTGTATACTGCCAGATATGGGGTTGCCACAGGATTAATAAACTATTTAACTTCAGCTAAAAGATCCTACCTTGATGCGTGCTATCAAATTTAAGATCTATATAACGACTGTAATAAGAAGGTTGATTTTTGATGTGTTATTGTTTACATGACTGCAGAGGTGCATTCCAGTTTTTCTTGATCAAGAAACTGTTAATCAGTATTACAATGGTTATTGTAATAACATTCTATGGCCTCTTTTCCATTATCTCCCACTTCCACAAGAAGACCGTCTTGCAACCACCCGCAGCTTCCAGTCTCAGTTTGCTGCTTACAAGAAGGCGAATCAGATGTTTGCTGATGTCGTCAATGAGCATTATCAAGAGGGTGATATTGTCTGGTGCCATGATTACCACCTGATGTTTCTACCAAAATGTCTTAAAGAGTATAATAGTCAAATGAAAGTTGGTTGGTTTCTTCACACGCCTTTTCCTTCATCCGAAATTCATAGGACACTGCCATCTCGATCAGAGCTGCTAAGAGCTGTTCTTGCTGCTGATTTAGTTGGGTCAGTCACTTATCTCAATTCTCAACACTTCTAATATGCCACAAAGTGATGAGATATTGCAAATTATTATCACTTTTGAATTACTGTAAGGAAGACGATTGGTGTAATGAAGTGGACAAGGCAACCTAGAAAAAGCACAAGAGAAGCTTAACAAGGCAACCTAGCAAAAGCACAAGAGAAGCTTAACAAGGCAACCTAGAAAAAGCACAAGAGAAGCTTACCTATTGTACCAAGGAATGCTCTCAGTGCTGTTGTCCCAACAAAAATTAGACCTTAAATGAATCTCAAGAGTAATAATATGAGCAAAAAGGAGGCAGAGCATAACAAGATTGTCAGTGGACAGTCTAGATTAGCCAGCAGCTATTTTAGTCGATGCCTATTGTAGGGAGGACTGTTCAACATATTGTGAGCAAACAATGGTAAATTAAACAAGCAACAAAGTAATAAGGATGAAGGGAATTTTTAAAGAAAAAGCAAACTATCCATGTTTTTTTGCCTCAAGAGGTTTAGGATGGAAAATTCTTATCGTTGTGATGGTGATGCATAATCTTCGTAATGATTGGCATTAATCTATGAAGATTCTCTTTACTTCATAATCTTGATTTAAGAGGATTTGTAGTGTTCTTCCTTATGTTAAGAGTTTTCAGCTGATTCAGGTTTTGTATTTTCTTTTTGTCTACAGCTTCCACACTTACGATTATGCAAGGCATTTTGTTAGTGCTTGCACTCGCATTCTTGGGCTTGAGGGCACGCCTGAAGGAGTGGAGGACCAAGGAAAGCTAACGCGTGTAGCTGCGGTATATGAAACATTTAATTATAGCTTCAAAATGTTATATCATTTTTCTTTTTTCATCACTTGCAAGTTAAGTTTCCTCTTGTGCAAAAGGTTATGCATAATACATTGACTGGATCTTTTGGATGAACAGTTTCCTATCGGGATAGATTCTGATCGGTTCATTAGAGCTCTTGATCTTCCTCCAGTCAAGTACCATATCAACGAACTGCAAGAAAGATTTGCTGGAAGAAAGGTTTGATCCAGTATAAAGTCTTATATAACCACGATTCAGAATAATCTACAACATTCCATCACTATAGCTCGAAATATGGGATGCCTTAAATATTTCACCCCTGAAACTTTGTGTCACCCTCAGTGCAACACTGTGATATATGCTCCCTCGTAAAAACTCCAAAAAAAAAAAAAAAAAAAAAAAAAAATTGAAAGGAAATATAGAATAAAGCTAAAAACAAATATGTTATCCCCATTGTGTCTCAGATTGGTCATTATCACAAACGGAACTGCCTTACACCTTGATTATGCCGATGAATGTTGTCTTTTAATTTAGTTAAACCGATCTTTGTGCAACTAATATTGTAATTTTTTTCTAATATCTTGGTTTAAAGCCATGTAAATAAAGAAGAAAATAAAAGCAAATGTTAGATGACCATCTATAAAATAGATGGGAAGACAGAATAAAGGAAGAAAATTGAAGAGAAACAAAAATGGCTAAGCAAAAATGGTAACCTAAATTAACCGTCTTTACTGGTTTATGATTAACTATTCGTTAATGGACAGGTCATGCTGGGCGTAGACCGTTTGGATATGATTAAAGGAATTCCCCAGAAAATATTGGCATTTGAGAAGTTCCTTGAAGAGAACCCAGACTGGCGCGACAAAGTAGTTTTGCTACAAATTGCAGTACCAACCAGAACAGATGTTCCCGAGTGTATGTTCCTTGTCATCATACTTATCTTTGTTGTTAAATTACAGCACAGAATTTATGTCTACTATTTGATCATGTATTAAGTATTGCTAGCTAGGAAAATAAACATACTGATTTTACCGATCAGTTTGAGCTATTGGTTTAAGTTCCTGATTTTAGTGACTTGTAGATTTTGTAAAGGAAATACTGCTAGTTGTCAAGAACATCTGAAAAGAAGAAGAAAGGAAAAAGGTTGATGATTTTGGATTGTGATATGCGAGTACATAATCCTGAGGCCAACACCAATTTAATGCATTCGAACTTTACCAACTGCAACAAAAGGTCCTTAAAAACTTCTAAACGCCAAAGCTCCTCCTCTTTAGAATTCAGATGGTCCTATTAGCAGCATTGTATCTTTCTAATCTTCTCTAAGATTGTACCTCTTTAATCTCTCTATTATCTTCTCCATTCTCTCATTTTTCCTCGATCCAGATCATTTAGCATCTTCCTCTTCTAACAACCTCTTCTTAGCTCACTCACCTTCTGTTGTCGTCTCAGGCGAAGAGGTCTTCTGTTCTGACATCTTTTGTCTAGCCGAAAAAAATACTGATTATAGTAAATTAACCCTAGTTTAACAGTTATCAAGTACAGAAATCTGATGTTTTACTCACGTGAGAAATCCTTTGGATATCCAAAGACTCACATGACAGATTTGAGTTGACTGAATGAAGGAGAAGACCTGTCTTTGCAGGAGTAATGTTGATAGCAAGATACATCACATGTTTGAATGCTGTTGGTGAACCAAATGAACCAAGTCTAGTTCTTAAGTGGAGAAGTATAGGGGTTACCAACTACTACGCTTCAGTCACGAACAAATTAGGATCGACTATATTGAATCCAGTGACCATGTTAATCCGTCTAAACTCATCTCAGGCTGAGCATGTCCTAACAATGTCTATATTGCGAGGATTCATAATGGAACTGGCTAATCTTATGCTGGCTTCCAGCCATCCCGATCCTCCTCCATTATCTGACCGGAGGACCGGCAATGCGAGTAAGCTCACACAGGGGAAGTTAAATATTGGATTATTGAAAGAAAAGAAGATTTTATTCTAAGTAGCAAAGTTGACAAATCTAAAGCACAATTATTGATTACCGAGATCTTTTTTTGTATTGAATTATTAATTGTTAGTGAGAGTTTCTAACATTATCATGCATTATGTTTAAAGTATCGTCAAATTATCATTGAAAAAGATTAGTCAAAACTTCTGAGATTTAAACTTAACTTTGTGAAGCTAAACATAAAACCAGTGTATGGGTATTAAGAGATATTATAGCCCTTGAAGCCTTGTAATTGGTTAAATATTTTGGCATCTATCATGGGATTAATCTTTCTGATTGTTTGTGTTTTCCTCTTTTAACATGTTGGACAGATCAAAAGCTTACGTGCCAAGTACATGAAATTGTGGGACGCATCAATGGAAGATTTGGAACTCTGACAGCTGTCCCGATCCATCATTTGGTCTGTCTCTTGTTTCTTAATAATATGAATAAAATTGTTGATATTAATGGATATGTATAACTGTTTTCTTCGTGCTAGGCTCGAATATTTACATATTTTTTCTGTTGATGCTTTCTGTAAAGTCCTAAATCGGTGCAGCTTGTTTTAGTTGGTTAGTTTCATAATTGATTCTTCTGCATTTTGAGCATTATCTTTTCCTTATTTAGAATTTCAAACTTTTAGGCACAATGTAATTTCTGGAAGTCGTGCAGTTTCTTAAAATGTTGAATGGGTCAAATTTAGTTCATTCTACGTCAAGTGGATATTCGCAGTTACTTGAGTCTTAAAGTAACTTAACAGGTTATTGGTTATTACCAAAGTTGTTTTTTTTTTTTAAAAACCTTGCTTCCTTTACAAGAAATGTTCAGCGTCTATCATTCCCGTACTAATACTAAATTATAATGATCGAATGATAAAGGCTCAAAGAAAAAAAAAAGAAACGAAAAAAGAAAGATCTAATAATAAAGGTCTTAGGAGAATCTTTTCTGAATCCTCTGATGCATGCTGACATTAATACCTATGTCTTTCAAGGAGCATGTAGAGTTGGACAAAATTTACAGGGCAAAGTATTCAATGTTTGGCACTTTGCAGAAAATCTTAATAAGTTTGCAATTTGATCCTGAAACAATACAACAGAAACTAATCTCTTTCCCAAAATGTCAAGTATTTACTTTATAAGGGAAAAATGGGAGATTGGTTTCCTTGCAGCATATCTCTTTCCCTTCACTCATTGCCACTTCTTCTCAGCCACCAGGTTCCTCAGGCTGAATCTGGACCACCATACCCCTAATTCATTGATTTTCCCTTCATTCCCATTCGTCAATCCAGCCCCCCAACTCCTTTCATTTGTCGATGCTTAAATATGGTAATTATTTCCTTTTTCCCTTGCGGGATTGACACACGACTCAATTTAATTTTGAGCCAAATGAAGTTAGGGACCAAATCATAAAAAGATAAGAACAAGGTGTCATGTGTACACGTGCACACGAGGAGCGCATTAAACTCAAGATTTGGTGGCCATCTTTTTTCCTCTACTCTTATTTTCCATAAGTATCTAAATTCACATTTTCAACTTATATTTTCTTCATCTCGGCAGGTAAGTTCTGCTTCATAACCTTACGATTCCACTAGAAACTTGCAACAATTTTTCAAGATACTATTGGCATCAAACTCACCTAGTTAGCATGAATATTTACATCTGTCTATGGTAAAATGTAGAGTTGTGCAGCACCTAAGGGTGCGGCGCAATGTTCAATGAAGTGGGTGAAAACGATGGGAGACCAGACAAAAGACGCTAGGTGATTTCTTCACTTCTATTTAAGCTTAGGTGGGTAGAGTTAACCGGTGGTTGTGCTGGTCGAAGTAGCCGATAGCCGGTGGTATAGTCGAGGTGTGCACAAACTGGCATGGATACCATTGTCATAAAAATGTAGAGTTGGACATGAGAGATGGGAATTTTGAATGTTAAGGCGGAAAACACCATGACGATTTTACTTCTGTGGAAACTATAATAACCGAGATATAAAAGCCATAATGAAGATCTTCATAATTCATAACTCGCATAATTTAGAAGAGACGCAGGGTTGGTTAGAAAGGCTCTATCTCTACCAGAGGTAAGTACTCCTTCATGCTTAACCAGGAGCCTTCGGTTCAAGTAATGAGAATGGAGTGCTTTACTATAACAACCCATCCTACTAGTGATATTGTCCGTTTTGGGCCTAGGCCCGCCCGGCTTTAAAACTCGTCACTAGGAAGTAAGACATGCTTACTTATATACAACCGACACCTCTCTCTTGTGTTATCTTAGATGTGGGACTTTCCTCTAAGCCGGGGTATCACGTACACCCACTTGTTATGAACTCGACGTCCTCGGCGGGGTTTGCCCGCGCGTGGGATTTGCCTGAACTTAACCTTTGTGGTTTGCCCAATCTACCGGGATTTGCCTAAAACTCGGTTGAACTCGGCCACGTCCACGAGGCGACACGAGTGGCTGCGATACCATCTGTTAACAGACCTAACCAGCTTAGTGATAATGTCCGCTTTGGGCCTAGGCCCGCATGCTTAAAAATGCGTCACTAGGAGGTAAGACATGCTTATTTATATACCCATCATCTCTCCTATGTTATGCCGATGTGGGACTTTCCTCCTAAGTTGGGGTGTCACATATACTTACCTCCCCCTGGACGGACACGAAATCTGGATTAGTTGGGCCCCAAAACGGGTACCTGACATCTGGTGGAAAACCAAAAAAATAATAATCTTGTGATCAATATAGAAACTTAATTGAACCTTAGGCATAAGGACAGATGGACAAGCACGCATGGAAAATTTAGACATTTATTGTACTAAGGATGAAAGAAATATTGCGGCAGATGCAAAAGGATACTATTTAACTCTTGAGAAGTCATTCAAGTAATTTCGGATAAATCTTTGTACAAAGATTTGTTGGCATATCGGAGCAGCTACGGGTACGCCCATTTGTCGTCTTCTAAATTGTAGTTAATGTGAATATTTAAAGTAAAGGACAACTATCTTTGAGACAGGGATCTTCCTGGTTACACTAAAATAAACTGAAGGGTTAATTTTTTTTATTTTTTTTTTTAAGGAGTTCGTTATTCCTTCAAGGTTCTCCTATTCCTCTATCTCCATCCCAGCTGGTGCTGTTTGATGTTTCTTTTTCTAATTTTAGCATATTCCGCTACTTATTCTCATTTTTCCTGTTGTGCATTATGAGGGATTGCCGCAACATTTTGAAGGTTCTAATCCTCTTTTCTTTATATTTACAGGATCGTTCTCTTGATTTTCCTGCACTATGTGCACTTTATGCTGTCACTGGTACACATTCTTGTTCCCTTTCAAGTAAATTGTCTCTATTTTCCTTTACATTATAATGGAAATATATTTAATATAGTTAGAAGGTGAAAACATAGTTGAGTTCTTCTGATAGAGTAGGACGAGATATACAGAAGGGAAAAAAAGGAAAACATAAATACATCCTCATGAGATTGCCTGCTTAAAATCTGAACAAACTATTTCCGGGTATGATACTACTTGCACTGACACATATGTTGAGGACAAAAGAGAAACTACATGGGTGACCAAGAAAACTTACTCTTTACAAAGTACAAAGGACAAGTTGGTATCTTTCTTGTTTGCGGCACATAATAATTGCTTTTTATAGCATTTTAGTCCTCTTTAAATCCATACCACCTATTTTTAGATGTTTTGACAATACTTGCAAGTTTCAAATGCGTAAATTTTTCTTGACTTTACTTCTTGGCCCTTTTCACACCTTTTTCTTATTTCTTGGAAATTTTTAGATGTTGCTCTAGTTACATCCTTGAGAGATGGGATGAATCTTGTTAGCTATGAGTTTGTGGCCTGCCAAGCATCCAAGAAAGGAGTCCTAATCCTAAGTGAGGTATGCAATTCACTATTTCTTTGGAATATGATTTCACTAATGATATTCACAAAATCCTACATCTGTTAAGTATGTGACCTATTCAGCATGTGACCTATCTCACTGCTTGAGCTTAGTTTTCCGGGTTGAGTTAGGTCCTAGGTTTATTTTCCCAACAAGGCATCAGAGCCAGACCCATCTTTGATGTTGGTTACCTAATGTTTGGTCACAAATGTTTTACTCCACACTCCATATGTCCAGCTTTGAGTGTGCGGGGAAGGAGTGAAGCTTGGTAAAATCCCACATTGGTTAAGTGTATGACTGTAGGATCTTTATATGACTGAGCTTATTTATGGGATCGAGACATTATCTCCATCTTCCGAACAGTGGACTTAGTAGCAAAGTAGCTCCAATGGAAATCTTAATGTCACGCCTAAGAAGATTCTATAAAGATACTATTGCAAAAGGTTTGTCCAGTGTTGATAATGAATATATACCTCAGCATGCTAAAGGGAAATATGATAGTGTCTAAATGTGGCTTTTATCTCTACTTCAACTTATTTATGCAAGTGTAAATTAAATTCTAGAATTCAGAAGTCCATTGGAATTTGATTCAGGATGGAAAGTGTCATCATATTCCTTATATAAGCTCTTCCTATCTCTAAGTATTGTTTTCCAATTATCAGATTGTTACTGGACACCTAGACGTGCTATATTATTGATTTGAGCGGAAGATTCTTGCATAATATTTTCTTAATAACAGTTTGCAGGTGCAGCACAGTCTCTTGGTGCTGGCGCTATTTTGGTAAACCCATGGAACATTACTGAACTTGCGTCTTCAATAGGTTATGCTCTTACAATGTCTGCCCAAGAAAGAGAAAAACGACATCACCATAACTTCTCGCATGTCACTACTCACACTTCCCAGGAATGGGCTGAAACATTTGTAAGGTGTGGCATAGCTCTTCTTCTGATTTAGACTCCTCACATTTATATTCTTGATAATATGGTATCCCCATTTAGGTTCCACATTATGTACTTTTTTTTTTTGAAGTCTAATCGATAACAAGCCCAAGAAGCACTCACAAGACAAACCATTCGCTCAGATGCTCTTTTAACTACTTTTGCCCAATGTCAGTTTAATGCAATCCTGATGCTATTATCCTTTTCTATGTAGTGAACTCAATGATACAGTTGTTGAAGCTCAACTGAGGACTAGACAAATTCCGCCTCAACTTCCGAGTAAAGTGGCTATTGAGCGCTACACGCGATCAAATAATCGATTGCTTATATTGGTATACTTTTTCCCTTCACCAAAATTAAAAAATGTATATATGCACTTTTCTTTTTTAAATATCATAATTTCACCCATTGATTAGATTTTTTTAATGGTCTTAGTACTTGGGGTCAACTCAAAAGGATCAACAACCGGGAAAATGCCGCAGGATGACACTGCTGCTAATTTCTACATTCTATGGAAAAATGAATTTATATAATTAGAAAATTCATAAAAGCAGAAAATGTTTGAAAACCTAGCTTTCGCTGTTATTTATTTCAAATAGGGGAAGCGGCTATGCTGAAGCTATTGTAGCTGCTCCTGTGCCGATTTCTAGGGCTTGCTTTCCTTGGATGTTATTTCCTTTGCCTTCTAATCTGTATTTGTTTTTGCTCTAAGCTATTTGTCTCAATTACTGTGTGTTTTGATTGCTCCGTCCCGCTATAGTTCCTAAAACGTTGAATATATAGATGATGCAGACAGGTCGATAAGCTACTTTGAAATTCCACTAGTATGAAATACTTGATTTTGACAGTCATTTTCTGTAATTTAGGGTTTCAATGCCACATTAACAGAGCCAGTGGATGCCCAGGGAAGAAGGATTGATCAACTAAAAGAAATGGAGCTTAAGTTGCATCCAGATTTAAAAGAACCTCTAAGGAAGCTTTGTAATGACCCAAAGACAACAGTAGTTGTGCTCAGTGGAAGTGACCGAAACGTTCTTGATGAGGTGTCATACTTTCATAAGTTAACGTTTTTCTATCAGCATCTATGTTCGTTGACTGACTTCTTCTACAGAATTTTGGAGAATATAGGATGTGGTTGGCAGCTGAGCATGGAATGTTTTTGCGATTAACAGAAGGGAATTGGATGACTACGATGCCTGAAAATCTAAGTATGGATTGGGTAGACAGCGTGAAGGTGAAGCACTATATACTGAACTTGAATTTTCTCAAGTTTGTGAAGTATTTGAAATCAAAGTTTGTATTCCTCGTTTCAGCATGTATTTGAGTATTTCACCGAGAGGACCCCCCGTTCTCATTTTGAGCTTCGTGAGACCTCACTTGTTTGGAACTATAAATATACAGGTATATTAATTCATTCCCAATTTAGGTCCATCTTTAATCAAATAAAAACCCTTATGTTTATTTTTGGTTGCGGACTCCTAATTCTGTTAGTGGGTTCCGAGCATGCAGATATTGAGTTTGGTAAACTTCAAGCAAAAGACCTTTTGCAACATCTATATACAGGCCCAATTTCAAATGCTTCTGTAGATGTAATCCAGGGTTGTCGATCTGTTGAGGTTCGAGCAGTTGGTGTTACTAAGGTCTGTTCTGGTGTTCGTAGAATGTCATTTTGTGTTAAATTGAATATTTTCTTATGCAGCTTGTTTTTTACAGGGGGCAGCAATTGATCGTATTTTGGGAGAAATAGTGCACAACAATGATGTGAAGACACCAATTGATTATGTCTTATGCATAGGGCACTTTCTGGCAAAGGTGTGTTTTCTCATGTTGTGTTTGACAAATTCTGAATCAACTGTTAAATGATCTATGGGGATGAAATTTATGGCTATAACTTGGCATGGTTTTTACGGTTGGATTTTGTGGAGGATTCCATCTTAAGAGGATATTCTTACATAAATGCGCTTGCTTTTAATGGCTTGGTCAAAGTTTTGCTATATGAGAATGAGAAAATAATATGAACATGCTCATGCATTTTGTTCAGTTCTGTACAGCAACCTGGACTTGTGGTAGTTATTAAGTTTAATTATTACTTAATCTTATTTTACTTTACTTACTATTTTAGCTCATCTGACAAATATACAACCTCTTAAATGGTGGCATCCACCATAGTAATACTGTGTATTCTTTTTATAATTCTACTTTATTGTTACTTTGTATTTGATGCAACATCCTGATAACTTCTTGCGTCTTCCAATGAGTATTTGACATATATATACTGAACCCCCTTGTAGTAACTCTCATTCAAATGTTTCTCCTAAAATCCTTAGAAGTCAGGGCAGGTCATAGAAAATGGGATAGAGTGAGTACTAGTTTGGTTATTCAAGTTGCTTATCGAAGCCTGGTTTTGGTCAAAAGGCTTAGAGTGCTTCCTAAACATTTCATCAGGTCCCAGTCTGCATCCAAGCTTGCAAGAAATTTTGAAGCCCATCTCAAATGCTGGTTCCAATAACAGGGGAAATTTTTCCTTGCATATTTCACATTTTTAACCATCACAGTTTCCGGATGTTTGTGGAAGTCTCGGCAACTATTATGAAATCAGTCTTCTCTTAGGTAGTTTCTTTGACGGAGCTTTTGAACAGTTAAGTAATAGACAGAGGCATAGCTAAACTAAAGCTTAAAGCCGAAGGGGTGCTCCAAAACGGAAATACTGTTACTGGTTGATGCAACAGACAGAGGAAGAAAGTTAAAGGAGAAAAAGAAATTGTAGAGATGTCCAAGGGCAATGATCGAATTCCTCAAATCTGAGGTTTCAAAGATGGAGATATCTCCAATAAAATTAGGCAAAACATTCTTCGCCCTTCCCTTAGCTCCTCGATGGCCTTTCCTAGCTCTGGCTTTGTGTTCAATAGCTCTGTCAAGGGAAATTCTGCATCAGGGCCAGCTGGTATTTCCATTTGAAAAAAAAAAAAAAAAAACAATTTTCTTAATCTCAAGCGTCTATGGTCTCTTATACAACATTTCGAAAGTGGAAATGTCAAAAAAGGGACAAGGTCCATGGAGCTTGAAGTGAAGCGCATGCTTTTTTGAAGTAAGCGCACAATTCATGACATTAAAGTACTATTAGTACTATAATGATTAAACTGCCCATAGGGGTTAGCTCAATTGGCAAAGGTAGAGGGACTTGTGTCTCAAGTCACAAGTTCGAGCTCTGTGTCAAGCAAACTAAGTCCAGTATTTAAGTGGAGACGGGTAGAGGTGTGGACTCATCATCCTGGAGTTTAGAAGGCTGCAGTTGGTCCAACTGGTTGGCTCCAAATGGATTTCACGGTCATTAAAGAAAAAAAAAAAATCAAATTGCAAAAACTCAATATCTAATATATAATAATGTCGGTGGTAATCCAACTCATTGAATTTGAGATGCAAAGAACTGATCGCTTCTCGTTGGGTTCACTTTGGGCATCATTCTTTGAAGTGCAAACTTCTATGAATCCCATGGCTTCAAACAAGAAGCAATAACCCCTCGCTTTGCATCGGCTCATAAATTTTAAGTGACGTAAGTGATGGCCTTGAATAGCACTGATCTTATAGGCCTGACCTTCATCTCCCTGGGACTCTAGGCAACTTGCAGTTAACTTTTTTCAACTGCTCGCTGGCGATAAGCTTGCAAGACCCTTTATTCCCATCCGCTTCATCCAACAGCCTTTTCCAGGGCCTCACTGAACCTCACTGCTAGTAGCTTCATTTTGCCTTCATCTTTTAATGTTGCTAACGAAAATGTGTTATGTACCACTCATTCATTTAGGTACAACTCATGGTTCTTGTCTCCTTTCTTGTGTAGCTCTTTATTTATGAACACTTAGCTTTACAATAAATTGCTGTCTTTCAGGATGAAGATATTTATTCATTTTTTGAGCCAGAGCTTCCGCAAGAACAAGCAACACCTGCGAGAACCAAGATAGCTACCCATCTCAATAGAAATACTTCAAATCATTCAACTGGTAAAAGTGCGCATCGGGCAGTTAATTACAAAGTTGCCCAGCAAGCTTCGACCTTAGACAAGGCTGGCAGTAATGAAAATGGAAATTGGTGGTCCATGATGCGCGATAGAATGACAGTTCATGAAGGATCATCAGTTCTTGACCTCAAGGCTGATAACTACTTCTCTTGTGCAGTTGGTAGAAACTGCTCTAAGGCCAGATACCTTCTTGGTTCATCACCTGATGTTGTGTCCCTACTGAAAGATCTGGCCAACACTTCATCATGCGGAGCTGCTTCTTCATACAAGTAGAAGCCTACTATTTGAGGTACATTCATATTTTACTCATTTCAGGTAATGTGCACGTTGTAACTAAATATCTTGAGTTTTTTATTTAGTATATTATAAAACTAGTCCATTAGGAAAAAGTTGCTAAGACTACAGCCTCTACAAGCCGTACCAAGTTGAGTCTGATGGTTGGCCTTTCTCTCCTAGTTTTTATACTCCAGCAACAAATCCTAACTTCAAAATTACAGTATCTAACACAGGCTTTGTATGTATGATAGACGGGACAAATAATGAAACTGGTAGTTATGTTACTTCATACAACTGTAAGATTGTTATCCCTTTATCCATATTAGTTGACCTACTTTTTCCTTGTGTCTGTCACAATTTAGTTGATCACTGTCCTCTAAATTCTAATAAAAGCAAAAAAATCTAAAGCTACTGTATAATATTTTTGATGTAACATCTTTTTAGTAAAAGACGATTTACTCTATCATAATGAAATGGATCAGAATAGAGCAGGATGGATATAGAGGATTCATATAGCTTACCCCCAACTAATATAGAATTTGAGGCACAGTTGATTGATTGATTCTCCATTTAGACATTTCAGATTAATTTAACAATGTTTTGTCGTATTGATATATGAAAGTACATTCAAGAAACCTACTCTAGCTATACTAGGTTGACTAATTTGAGATTTTGTTATCTGAAAAAAGAAAAATCTTCAACATATATGTTGTAATCAGGATACAGATAAATCTTAAACTTGAGTATTTGACAGGGAACAAGTATGACCGCATCTGATATGCTGACACAGCCAAATTAAAACTGCAACATGATGTTTTTGAACCGTTCTTGCTGAGTTTAGCTTATGTTTTTAAAGTATTGCAACGTGGTTGGCACTATCTACATATCTGATCTTTTGATCTTAGCTCACCCGATATGCTAAAACTCCGTAGGCTTTCAAACTGTGGCTAGGGTGATTGCTGATGCTGCTTCATACGTACGTGCAAACAGACACTCAGGGAGGGATAGTATGATGCCTTCATTCAGAGCTGCGGGTAACAATCTTGTACTTACAAATAGTTAAACATATGCATAAGCAAAATGTTCCTGTAGGAAGTTTAGTGGAATAAACATCCCAGGACTCGTGGGATTTGCTTGTAAACGCTTTCCTTTTAGTTGTTTAATAGAAACATATGCCTCGCCTTTTAATTTCCTTTAGATGGTGTTTTCTTCAAGGGCAATTGCTCTTTCCAGAGTTGGTTTTTTCGTACAATGCATCATTTCTTATCTAAATTTACACTTCTAATTGGTAAATATTGGTATGTAAATTCGGTTCACAAGAATTACCAAGATTTGACTTATTTTCATATTTTGCCAAGACAGTCCTTTGACTGAATTATAAGATGCTAGATCTTGTTATAAACTCTGGAAACATAAAATACATTACCATATTGGGAATTCCTTAATATTTTAGTTTGTACTTCTATATAAGTTGTAAACTGGTAATAGTTGTATGTTTTTAACAATTACAGTGATGTTCGGAATATTACTGGACTGGCTAGGTTCTTGTACTGGTCAATTACAATGTGAAACCTTGTCTTTTCTTGAGATAATTGAATTCCTAATTTCATGCTAGCATTTTTCCACATGTTAGATCTTTGTTTGTAGGATGAGGGTTAAATCTGACAAATTCACTTTTACCCTTTCTTAATGTTTTAACTAGAACATAATAATGTGTGTGGATATATATAGACACACACACACAGAGAGAGACACGTATACAAACTTAAATATAGCAGTATCAAATTTATACATTTATATACGACAATCTTCATAAATACTCACAAATTATAAGCACGGCGTGACTGTTTCAGAAAGAATAAAGAACAACAAATGGTAGGTGATGAAATTTGAGTGTCCTCTTGCTGGTAGTGACGAGGGTCCTCTTCTTCCTCTCCCCTTCCACTTCTTTGGTAGGTACGTTTGAAATAGTCAAGGTGCGTATAAAATTACATGCACCACACATGCATGCATCAAATCAAATAAGATAAAAAGAAAAAAGTTATAACTTTAGATTGTGAAGATTATTCTTTAATGGATCTAGTAATTATGTCATAATCTTTTCATGAATAAAAAAAATATATTTTTTCTAAATTTGTAAAATAAAAAAGGCGGATGCAGCCTTGCGATATTGGGTTCATCTGAATCTAGTACTTTCAATGCAGAACATAAAATTTATATGTAAAATCTACTAAAACTACAACAAAGTGTAGGTTTAAACTCATAATTTAAAATACAGTAGGTACAACGCTAAAAGCTTTAATGGTTGAATTCATAGAAATTTAAATTTTGAATCATCGTTCAGCCATTCGAGACTTCTAACTTCTCTGAAATCGATATATGCAAACAGACGTTATATCACTTTCAAAAATCCTCCTCAAATCCTAGTAAAATATTCTATTTTTAGAGGGATAACTTTAATTCTGAAGACAAAGTCACAAAGTCTTTGAAAAGAAAAAGGGGACTTTCTGCTTCTTAATAAAACGCCAAACTAGTCAAGAGCAAATTTGCTTTAAAGCAATGCAATTGGATGTTAATAGAAATTCAAGAACCATCTTTGTCCAAGAGTTAGATATCTTCACTTTCAGAAAATATTGTTGTGACATTCTTTTTAGGGCGTTGAAATTGAATTATCAAAAATATATATATAGGCTTGCTTGATCCAATTACATAGACTTATGGAAGCAGAAGACGACACAAAGAAGATGTGAGTTTGAAGTTCAGTTGTGCACGCCGTGGTTTTGTGGTCCTTTGTTAAAGCTACTTCCACTTTTGTAAATTGCACATA
Source organism: Lycium ferocissimum (assembly GCF_029784015.1). Lineage (NCBI taxonomy): Eukaryota > Viridiplantae > Streptophyta > Magnoliopsida > Solanales > Solanaceae > Lycium > Lycium ferocissimum. Next base: position 50,742,827 of record NC_081343.1, on the reverse strand, counting down.
TTATAGGATGACTAACAAAATAGTAGCTAGTGAGCTCCATTCTTGTTTCCTCACATACCACTTGCCCATTCCCAATTTTGTAGCTTTGCTTCTTTATAGGGTGGGGAATCTACAAAAAACTCCATCTTTTTTTTTTTATAAATATAATTATTTCTACGTGTACTTCGATTATTTCATCATCGACTACTTATTACCTTTGATCATCTAACACACGTACTGAGTAATTTTGCGCACCAAAGTTTAGACAGATTGAAAGAAATTCACTTGGTGTTTTTTTGTCATATTGAAATTTGAATCTTGGTCTCATAAGATTTCTATTCACTTCATTGATCACTACACTACTACACCCTTTGAGAAGAAACCACTTGCAATGCTATTTACTGTTCTATCGAGTTTTTTATTATTAATAAATAAGCCATTAAAACACACTGCCTGATGGTATATTCACTATAGAAAAAGAGATTCTATTTTTATACTCTTAACACGTGAGGAATTTCTTTTTGAGTTTGAACCTAGCTATAGTGCGAAAGTTTAGAAATGGGATGAAATCGATCTAGCCCATGACATTGGAGTAGAACAACAAAAACTGGACCAACAAAGATCTTTCGATCTGGAGTTTAATCCATCACTACGTCAAAAGTAATATATAGAAATGTGTTGCAATAGTTGAAACTTAATAACCCATCTTCAGAACATCTTCAAGTGTCTACATTTTTTTTTTAATTTTTATCGAAAGGAGTTCGACACGAAAACCAAGTAAGCTTAAATAAGACAAAAATTAAAGACTACCAATTCGAAAAAGGCAAAAAGTAACGACCACCCCGAATAAGGGCAGTCGTGCAAATTGCCCTCTTGAGTAGGGCAAATACATAGCCTTTTCGATGAAGTTCATGATGTTTCTCTGTTTTTCCTACAGTCCCCTAGGGAAAAGAATCTCACCTAAGGGTTTCTTAATTTACATGAAAATATGTTCAAGATAACAGGCTTCTTAATAAATCAAAAGGTCAAAAAACTTTCATATATATATATATATATATATATATATATATATATATATATATATACTTATCAAATATAATTTAGTCTAAATGTCCCAGTTAAAACATCGATTACAATTGGATCTCATAAGCAGCAGCTAACATATGAGGGGGAAGGAATTATGTGTACGGGATGCGATCGGATTGGCCATACAATTGAAAATTGTACCTATACAACTCCCAAAATCACACCAATTACAGTTGGCGAAGAAGCAACTACGTCTGCAACAGTGGAGGAAAGCGAATGAAAAATGGTGAACTTTGGCTTCATGCAAGAGCCCACCAAGAAAACCAAAGGTGAAGGAGACGTCGGTAAGGTCACAAATGAAAGATAAAATGGTCCAGGTAAAATCATATGATGGAAAGAACAGGTAAATCCCAAAGCTCCCAAAAATTTCAATACAAGGATCGGAACAACTCCAGCAAGGGTAAAGCAGCGGCGGAGAACCCTAGGGTTCAATCCACCGCATCAAATCACAATGGGCCTAACCTAACCGAACTAGGTGATATTGGGCCAACGGTTGATATGACCCAAAATGAAACTGGGCTTTTCTCCTTTAAGACCCAATCTACTAACTCCTTTTTTACCTTTGGATAGGATCTGCAAATGGAACAGGCCTAACAAAGCAAGCAAAAGAGCGTAAGACACCTACAGAGAAAGGCACACGAAAACCCCACAAATTTCATACCCAACAATGGTTTCTTCAAAAACTACTTCTCCAAATGAAAGTGGGCCACAGCAGAAAAAGAAAACCTGGATAATATATTCAAGTTAACTGAGACTCCTAGCCAAACGTGGCCTCTCGCCGTGTGCGACGTAAAAATCTTTTTCCTCCATCAAATATGCTTCCCTATTTTTCCAAAACCACTAACAACAAATCCAACTCAAAGGATTTCCAAGTTTCTATGTGGATGATCACACGTCTACCCCAAGATAATCATTACCCTGGGGCAGACGTGAAAATTGACACTAGGAACAAGGAGTTGACATTAAAAACCATTCCCCCTCCAAGAAATGCTTCTTTAAAAACTAACACTGATTATAAAAATCATTAGTCTACTTTTAAAAAAACCACTAACACTTCTTCAAACTCTTTAGAAAAGTTTTCTACCTTAAACAACATTAACTTAGAGCATGGCAGCAAACAACTCAAACCACTACTACCCTTAATCTTCATCACATCCCCACAACCTCTGGACCACATACCAGCCTTATTGTTGGAAATGGGGCTACAGGGTCACTCCGTGGGTCTGAATGTTCAAGTGGGGGGAAGGGAAGTACTGCTCATAGTGAAGGATGCGGGCTTCTTAGCCCACATTGTGACTCAGGGTTTAAACAATGGGATGGAAAATTATGGTCACAATGTGTGGCTTTAGACATTACTACAAACCATGCATCAGACGACCCCGGAGTCCATGCACCCTAACTTTATCTCCAATGTCATGAGGGATGTGACCCAAGCATTGCCTTTCTTCCCCCCCTCCCCCCCAAGAGACCCTCTAGTGCCACCATTGAACCCAAATTTTGTTCCATGGACCCCACCACTAGCTCAAGACAATATGCAAACTGACTCAACCATAATGATGACCACACCTCAGTCAATAGAGGTGACTATTGCACTGACCCCAACCATAGAAACCTTGAGAGCCAGCAACGAGGAGCTGGAGGCCATGCTAACATCCATGCATGTGTCCAAAACATCTGCGATAACCTTAGAGGAGTTGTACCTCGCAAAGGTCAATAGCCCAAAGAGCGAAATGCTAATAGTGGTCTATCCCAGACTACTACTAAAGTTTGGGTTGGGGATTAAATACCCAGTAGAACCTCTGACAGGAAACTTTGCGACTGTTCTGAACCCCACCTTAGCCAAGCTGATAAATGAAGTTTTGTGGACCAACTCACCACCCAAGAAGAAAGGGAAGGGAGTAAGAAGAGAAACCCCAAGCCTCAAAGACTAGTATTAATGAACTTAATAATATGGAATGCTAGGGGGGCTAATAACCTAGAATTTAAGAGGCATTGTACTACCATGGTTGGTCTGCACAAGCCTGCAATGCTTGTACTGCTTGAAACTAAAATGAATGAGCATAAGCACATTGCTCAACAACTAGGTTTTAACACTATGATTCAAAGTTCTGCTATAGAAAACTCTGGAGGGTTGGTCATAATGTGGAAAAAGGACCTCCTAAAGGTGGAAGACTTGTCCATAACCACCCAGGGAATCCATGCACTCGTCAAGGTATATAACTCTACTCACCAATGGTTTTTTAGTGCTATTTATGCTAGTAATATTTTTTCTGAAAAGAAGGTTCTTCGGGAACAGTTATGCACATTCTCAAATTCCATAAATGGTAGTTGGTTAGTAGGGGGATTTTAACGAGGTTCTTAGAGCCTTTGATAAATTTAGGGGTAATAATATTAACAATAATAGAGCTAGTTGCTTTAGAAGTACATTAATCAGTGTAAACTAGTTGATCTAGGGTTTAAAGGCAGTACATATACCTGGACTAATAAGATATATAGAAACAAACAAAATCTTATCCTTGAGAGATTAGATAGATGACTAGCAAATGATGAATGGCTACATACATTCCCTAGATGCCATCATCGCCACACCGCCAAGAACTCATTACGATCATCCCCTACTTATCAATCTCTTTAACCCCCAGCTAAACCCTACTGATAAACCTTTTAGACTGAAAACCATGTGGTATAATCATCCTGAGTTCAAGCATATTGCTAGAGAATCCTTTAAAAACTCAGAAGACCTAACTAGGTCCACCAAACTCTTTCAAGTATAAGATCATAGAGTGGAATAAGAATTCTTTTGGTAATATCTTATTTAAGAAAAAACGTCTCTTAGCTAGATTGGAAGGTATCCAAAATTCTCTAAACTATCCTCATAGTTCTTTCCTCCAAAACCTTGAGACAAACCTCCAGTCTGAATATAGTGAGATTCTAAGACAAGAGGCTAAATTTTGGAAACTAAAATCTAGGATAACTTGGCCAGCTGAAGGTGATTCTAACACTAAGTTCTTCCACACTTCAACTTAATAGAAGGAGAAGGAATAGAAACTGGCACTTCATGATGATGTAGGTAACTGGATTTATGACAACAATACCATTAAGGACACCATCACTAGTTACTACCAAAGTCTTTATACCACTGATCACTATCACACTACTAGATACCAGAATACTAACCCCTCTATTAATGTTAGTTTATCTGAAGATGATAAATAGTTTATCTGAAGATGATAAAAACCTCCTTAGCAGGTCACTTAGGCTAGAAGAGATCAAAAATGCTATATTTTCCTTTAAACCATTGAAAGCACCTGGACCTGATAACATCCATCCATTTTTTTACCAAAAATTCTAGGTAGATATTCAAAGAACCCTTAACCCAATTCTGCCAAAAAATCTTCTCAAACTACAAAATGGAAGAGGATATTAATACCACCTACTTATGCTTAATCCTAAAATGTACCAATGCCACTATCCTAAAAAACTTCAGACGAATTGGCCTCTGTAATACTCAGTATAAGATCATTACCAAGATCATAGTTCAAATGATTAAGCCTATGCTCCCTAAGATTATAGGTGCTACTCAGGCTAGTTTCCTAGCAGGTAGAATAACGGCTGACAATGCTATCATTGTGCAAGAATACATCCACTATTTTAATAATATGAAGGGTAAGCATGCTAATATGATCTTAAAAATTGACTTAGAAAAGGCTTTTGACAGGATAGAATGGTCTTTTATCAAAGACACTCTTGTTTTCTTTAATTTCCCTACAGGTCTTACTAATTTGATCCTGTCTTGTATCACCTCTTCCTCTATCTCTATCCTTGTTAATAGAGGGAAAACAAATCCCTTCAAACCCTCTAGAGGCATCAGACAGGGAGAACCTCTGTCCCCCTATATATTTATCATGTGTATGGAAAGATTATCGAGAACCATAAAAACCATGAAGTAGACACCCTTAACTGGTTACCCATAGCCACTTGTAGGAATGGCCCTAACCTATCTCTTCTTGCTGATGACCTTACACTATTTGCCAGAGCTAACATTAAAAATTTCCAAACCATTATGAGGACTCTTTCAAACTTCAGTATAATGTCTGGCTAAAAAATTAACTTTGCTAAGTCTAAGATAGTTTTCTCCAATAACTGCAAAGACTGAGGACAAAACCTTGTACTCCAACTATTTGTCCATTAGATCTATTCAACACTTTGGGAAATACCTTGGCTTCCCCATTCTTCACAAAAGGCCAACAAATGCTGATTGTCAATTCATTGGCCAACAAGTGCTAATTTTTAATTCATTCTGGACAACCTTAAAGCCAAACTAGCTGGCTGGAGACTAAGTTCCTTAACATAGCTGGTAGAACTGTCCTTGCAAAAGCCTGTTTGAGTAGTATTCCAAACCATGTTATGCAATACATAAAACTTCCTGCTAAGATTACCCAACAGATCAACAGAACCCAAAGGAACTTTGTTTGGGGTACCACAGCTGAGAAAAAGAAAATGCATCTGGTGGGTTAACAAACCATCACCAGACCAAAGAAGGAGGGAGGGTTAGGGATTCACAAAGCTTAAATAAAGAACAAAACTACCTTAACTAGTCTGACCTGGAGACTTCTAAAGAAACCTGACTCCCTTTGGGCCTCTACCCTCCTAAGGTCTGTCAAAGACATTATAGAGAACACCTACAAGTTGCATAACACTAATGAAGAAGACTACAACTTTTGGAAATTCTCTAGTAATGGGCAGTTTAGTTCAAGTTTAGCCTACTCCCGTCTTGATACAAAACCTCCTGATAACCCTCCAGCTCATATAATGAACTTCTCATGGGTCTGGAAACTCAAAACCCCAAATAAGATCACATTTTTCTTCTGGTTGTTAAACCATAACAGGCTTCCTACAACTTTCTTTCTCCGCTCAATTGGAATCAATATTAGCCCTGGCTATTCAACATATAGTTATCCACCAGAAGATACCAATCATTTCTTCTTTGAATGTTATATCAATAAGTCCTTTTGGACTAGAGTTACACAACAATGTAACTCAAACTCTATCACCGCCTCCTCTTTTTAGAACACTGACAATTGGATTAGTACTTGGAATAGGCTAAGAAAAGAAGATTTCAATCATCTCATCCATTGGACTAGTCTAATGCCTTTCTGTTTTTTGGGGAATCTAGTTGAATAGAAATAGTAATCTCTTCAACCCCAAACATGAATACCCCTCCTTCACTCATATATATAGTCAAGCCATAAAATACACCCAACTATGCCATCATACCACTACACCTATGACCAGAACCATAATCTCCATTAAATGGGAACTGTCATACCTTACCCCCTATAAGCTTAATACAGACGAAGCATGCTAAGGGACTCCCACATACCACTAATAACTTTGCTGAACTAATAGCTACTATGCAGGGACTCAAAACTGCTCTGGAACACAATCTAATGCCTCTAGAGATCAACACTAATTCAACTAAGGTAATTAAAATGATCAATGAAGGACATCTGCCTTATAATTCTATAATTTCTAATTGCGTGCTTGAGAGAGAAATCGAGACATCCGGATGCTACGGATAGCTATCGAGAGCAGTAACAAGGTTGCGGACTTGTTGGCTGGAGGGGGGAAAAGCAGCCGGGGAAGGAATGGAACCCGGCGCTCCGCCAACGTGAAGGAATGAAAATCCTGGTAGTTCCACCAATGTTTGTTAAAAGTGTTTTTTGGGCAGACATGGTGGAAACTGTTTATGATCGAAATGTTTTGTTTTGTAACGGCCATAAGGGTGCAAATTCTGGACAATCCAATGGCTCTAATGCCATTAACTCTAATGTACGTAGTTTCTGTAGATATGAGTTAATATATCAGTAATGTCCATTTAACCCCCAAAAAAATAGCTATTTAGATATATTTTAACATATAATGACCTACTAAAAAAATATAATACATTGGCACGAATTTTTAAAACGCAAAAGGGTCAAATATACCCCTGTACTATTGGAAAAGGGCCAAATATACCCCTCGTTATACTTTGGGGCCAAATATACCCCTTGTTATACTTTGGGTCCAAATATACCCCTGACGTTATACTATGGGTTCAAATATACTCCTCCTCAGTTAAGTTTGTCCAAAGTTGACATCCAATCCTATGTGACAATGACATTTGTTGAGGTGAATGACACGTGGCATGCCACCTCAACGCCATAACCCATTTTACCCCTCTCCTTTATTTGTTTTTCCACCATTAAAACTTTCTTCCCTTCCACCACCACCATTGCCACCATCACCGAGTCCGACACACCAAGAACTTGTGAAATTTTCTTCAAGAACTCAATGCACCAAGATTTTGGTCTTGATTTGCGTACCTTGATCATTCAAGCTTGTTACAACATCAAAGACTCCTATTCAATCCATTCAGATTAGATTTGGAAATATCAAAATCTTGATTCAACATAGGAAAATTTGAACTTGATACGTTAGCAGAAAAACTTAAATTGTTCGAATCCGAAAAAGAAAACCCAACTTTGACCTTCATTCAAGCTCGCCAGCTAGTTCAAGCCCTGCACTCTACTAACACAAGGAGAACTGAAATTTAGATCGAAACCCAATCCATTCGGCTGTAATGCCAGCCTTTTTTTTTTTAATTCGAATTAACACTATTAGGTCTATCAATTTATTGGAATTTGAAAATAACCCATAACCTAAATTAGCATTAGAGTTGTTTGTTACTATTACTATAGTATCTATTTATTCATCACCGAATAAATACTGGAAGGGCTCCAGAAGGTATCACCCATCCACATGTCTCAGATCCAAAAGGGCGGAAAGGTTTGGCTTGGGTGAGAGAGGGTGGAGATCCAGGGAAATCGCCCCATTCACAACTTCTTGGTGTGTCGGATTCGGTAATGGTGGCAATAGTGGTGGTGGAGGTGAAGAAAATTTTAATGGTGGAAAAACAAATAAAGGAGAGGGGTAAAATGAGTTATGGCATTGAGGTGGCATGCCATGTGACATCCACCTCATCATATGTTATTGCCACATAGGATTGGATGTCCACTTTGGACAAACTTAACGGAGGGGTATATTTGAACCCATAGTATAACGGGGTATATTTGGACCCAAAGTATAACGAGGGGTATATTTGGCCCTTTTTCAATAGTACAGGGGTATATTTGGCCCTTTTCCCTTTTTAAAAAATGCATTAATTGCTAATAGTATACATATACAATTAGATCTTTCTCTAACGATCATCCTCTATAACAATATTTTACTATAATGGCCAAACATTTTTCGGGACCGATTGCTCATATTATATTATATTATATTATATTATAAATTCCTCATAACAATATTTTGCTATGGCAACCAAAAAAATATGCAGACCACTGACACCGTTATAGAAAAGTTTGATTGTATATTACTTGCCTAAAAATTTCTGACTTCATCATTTTTTTTATTTTTTTTTTTGCCAAGACCCATACACCTTAAAATTGTGTACATGAGGTGGATATTTGTCTAGACCTCCTGAGTAAGGAGATGGATGAAAATTTCATCCTTATACAAATATATTATATGACCTAGATCGACTAGAGTCTTAAGTTAGTGCTATCTACACCGTTTTAAATATGAATGAGAAGTATGTTCCTATAGTGAGAAGTACAAGAAGTTGTACAAAGAAAAAAAGACAAAGAAGTGCAAAGAGTTTGAGCTAAACAAGTACTCCCTCCGATTCCGAAAGAGTGTCTACTTGCCAAACAGAAATGAATTAATCTTATTTTTTTTATATTAACGTAAATGTTAAGTGACTCGACCACAAATTGCTTCGTTTTAGTAAGCCTTTAAAACATTTTATTTTAAAAATCTTTTTTTTTTTAAAGATCTTTTAAAATTTTTAGTAAAAGTTTGTGTTTAATTTCAATTAATTTAAAAAGTAAAGAATAATTAGTGTTTAGTAAGTTTTAAAAATGTTATACGTATTTTTCTCCAAAAGTACTTTTCAAAAAATCTTTTGGGCAAAAGCCTATTTTTTAAATTTTCCGAAAATCGCTCGTTACTCCTCAAAAACTTATTTCTATCCAAAAAAGTTTTCGCCAAACACCTCTACTTTTTAAAAATAAGCACTTATTGAAAAAAATAAGTACTTTTGGAGGAAAAATAAGCTTGCCAAACAAAGCTACAAATCTCAATACCTATTTAATTAGTGAGCAGTTTAGTCAAATTACCTATTTCTATTTAGAAATTAATATTTTTTAAGGGGCGCGTAAATGGTTAATGGGCACTCTTTTTTAACAAAACTCTACTTGGGCAGTAAAATAACCTTATTGAAGAAAAAGGTTCTTCCCAGTTAATTGGTTTACCTGATGGTTTTAACTTTCGGAAAAGGGTCAAATATACCCTGTACTATGAGAAAAGGTTTAAAACTTTAAATATACTCTCGTTATATTTTTGGTTCAAATATACCCCTGTTGTTATACTATTGGCTTAAATATACCCCTCCTCGTTAAGTTTGTCCAAGGTGGATCCAACCATACATGACACTAATATTTTTGATGAGGTGGATCCACGTGAGAAAATACCCCCAAATGCCGCACTAACCCATTTTATCCCTCCCCTCTATTTATTCTTCCACTATTAAAATTTTCTTCCCATCCACCATCATTACCGCCGCCACCATGAGAAGTATGATTTGGAAAACATTTCCTTCTGACTTGACGCGTTAATGATTCGCAAAATTGGGTATAAGTGAATCTTGCATCTCAAAAATATTCTTTAAGTGCAACATTAATGAACTACTGGAAGATGTTAAACTCCATGTAATGTAGTTTGGTTTGAGATCTAGCCGGACACTGTTTAATTGTCATGCTGGATATTTAACTTGAAGGTGACAAGTTTATTTTTCAATTAATTAAAATGATATTATAGAGATCACTTTTGATTTATCTTTTAATTTTAATTTAATTAAGATGTCCACGTTGTGTACCAGCCAATAGTTCCTAACAAATTAAACAAGCGATGATTTTATTAACATCACATCTCATGTTTTGCTCGGTTGTGACTCGTGATATTTTCCATTTTCCATTCGTCTGTTGGCAGCGGTAATGGTGGTGGAGGAAAGGAAATTTTAATGGTAGAAGAATAAATAGGCGGAGGAGAATAAAATGGGTTAAAGTCTTTGAGTGGCGTCTGCGTAGACATCCACCTCATCAAATATTAAATAATACGTATAATTGGATGTCGCACCTTGCAAACTGGTAGCGAGATAAGATATTTGAGCGATAATATAACTATGCGCATATTTGAATGTGCGCATAACGAGATATATTTAAACATTTTCTGCTCATGATGGAATATATTTGGCCCTTTCCCGTTTAATTTTTTGTTGATAATATTCACGAGCTATATATTTTCTCAATTTTTTGTTATTGAGAAAAGGATATGCACTGAAGATGATCAGTGTTATCAAGCGACTGATTTGATTGATGACATAGGAGCTTGATGGCTTTTCATAGTTCCCAGCAAATCACAGATGACAAACATTGTATAAGCAGCACTACATTTTTGTCTCCATTAACCACCACTGCATGACATTATTATTAAATAAATGCTGAATAGATTTAACATCCTTTTTAGAACAACAATTAATCATGGAGGGCCCATGAAAGCCAAATCTCATGATATAATTATCAATAGGAAGTCTTTAATTAATTTCTTCTAATAGTTTCATCATAAAGAATGACACTTCAAACGTGCCAGATTTTCTTCCCTCTTAAGGTAATATTATTTGCTTTTCTATAAATGTTATATGTGCTTCTCTTCTTTTTAGTCGTGTAAAAAGCACTTAACCATTTCTAAACTGTCCCTAAATGTCATTTTAAGGTGAAGTATCCACTTTTGAATCGTTTTTATCTAATTAACCTTTTCTCATTTCTTTCTTGTGCTCGTTTAATCTACTCTTTCTTGTGTTATTTTATTTTTTAGAAGTCCTTTATTACAGATAAACTTGACAGTCAACTCATTCTTCTTCTCATAAATATCTGTTAAGAATGGAAAGTGACCTCGACATATTGGCATAATTATATGTATTCAGCTGGAATTGACATTTACTTTTTCACCTTCGCAAAAACAAAAATACCCAAAACTCAATTTTCGAAATTTTAGACAAGCCATTCGTTGCAAAATTTCCCGGACAAAAGAAATTATTACTTTATTAAAATTAACTTTAGAATACAGTGCCATTCATTTATAAGATATACGCCATACGTTTCATCCTTTCTATATAGTTAATTTGCATCATATGATGAGCTTTTAAAAATGACAAAATTAATGTTACGGCGTGGAAGCACATCAATTATTTGTGAGATTAAATTAGAAAGGTGTTTAATACAATTAAAGCTAAAATATAAATTGCTATCTCTTTCTTTCAAATTATGTTCATTGAATTTTTGGAAGATTATGGGAAATTATATAAATGTCTGTTTGATGTTAAGTTGAGATTAGATCAATTTTTTTTATTTTTTTGTTAAGCGAATCGCCGTTATTATCGGCCAAGCCACCCAAGTATCCTCGCTTCACTACGCAGAATACTTTCACAAACCACACGATGCGAGACGAAACTACACTAAGCGCAGTTCTAACGCGTATCAACCTCACTAAGCATCACGCGGAGGATCCTGTGTCTCCGTACGCGAAATCATTCACCCAACCAACCTTACCCAACCCTCAGGGTAAGAGTAGATCAATTTACTAATAAGCTTTCCCTTGACTTTACGTTGCGCTTTATCTTTTGTCGTTATAACGTATAAGATTTTTAGTCTAAAATGTTTAGCTTTGATTCCGTAGAAGAATTAAAGTGATCTCAACAATGTGAATGGTCTGATAATTAATCAAGGGAACAGATTGAAAACTGATTTAATATATTTCTGTTGTTCCTTTTGTTTTAGAATAAAACACAAATAAAAAACATTAAGCAGTGAAAACGTGGGTTTAA
>NC_081343.1:50548788-50730675 GCF_029784015.1 Lycium ferocissimum | reverse complement strand
TTTTTTGGCTTTTTTTGGGTTAGCACCCCAGGGGTCCCCAAAAAGATTGATACATATCTAACAATTTTGTGGATTCGATTTTGGCGTATACTAACATAGTTTACGTACGTACGTAAGAGAATCGGAAAAATAGGGTTAGTTGATATGTACATATGTGCATTTAATAGTGACTTGTGAAAAAAGATCTGGAAATCTTTATTAGTGTCAGCCATTGCCAGTGTGAAGATGCATTAATTACTTTACCATCCAATTTTCCAAAATTGATGTGTTATTCTCATATTTGGATGTAGAATTCCAAATGTTAAAGGTTGTTTGGATACATTTCCATTCTCGTTAAAGTTATAGCTTTGCCTTTGTCACTCATCGAGAGTTATATTATCAAGAACAAATAAAAAACGAATTCGTAAAGAAAATTCCTATGCATGAATGAAGAAACGAGTTCGTGCTTTGTAATCTCTCAAATATTTATCCTTTTTTGTTGTTTTTTTTTGTTTTTTTTTTTTGTTAAAAATTTGTAATTTTTGGATATTTTTCTATTCGGTTTTCTTAAGTGTTAATTTTTAGCTTTTGCTACTGTTGTGATTTGGATCGAAGCTCGTTATAATTCTGCGAAAAAGATTGTAGAAGGAACTCCATGTAGTTTCCTTGCTTTAATTTGCCTCCAACGACGCATCTTTCATATGTAGCAATTGGCCAATATGTTTCATATGCAAATATAAACGAGCAAAATATTGGACCGTTACAATCGGGTACGCAGTGCAATCCCAAATTCACGCTCTTGAGTTTTCAAGTTCACTTGGTTCCAACTTAGAGTAGTAGCGGAAGAGAGGTACCAAATCTCTCTACAAACATCTTAGCTGTTAAATACCTTTTTTTTTTCCGTTCAATAGTCAGTGGGTTCTTTTAAGGGTTCCATGGTTGTGCACAAACTGTGTTGTATTGCGGCGTTCTTCACTTTATGTTTGCCAATTTGAGTTGGAGTACCCTTATCAAGAAAGATTTTAGGAAAACTCTTCTCTAGGTTTTCTCCAACAGGTTCCCCATTTAAGCAAAAAGGATCTATTTTCAGGTTTCCTTTGAGCATACATGATTTATCCTTTAGGAAAATACTAATTAGATGTTTGGATTTGTGACCAGGCTTATGATGGTAATTTTTTGTTTTCGGTTGGTATACATTTATACATAAAGAATTTAACTTCGAAGTTATGATGATTCTCTGTTTGTTCGGGAAGAGGAGGAAGATAATAGGGTTTTGAATTCTTGATTGACAAAATGAGATATGTATTTTAATTAACTTTAGGATGACACTCCTTTTAACTTAAATTTTCTCTAGCTATGCATTTGTGCAAGGTTTCATTTGCTTTTAGAAGTGTATGGAGATTGATTTAGCCGATTTAATTTGCGAGATTCAAAATAAGTTGTAGTGTTTGTGTAAGTAATGGGGCCTTTCTTCACCGGCTTTTGATTATATTATTATGACTATTTGCTCACCTCCTATTACAGTTTTATTTTTGTTGACAAGTCACTTGAGGGAAAGACACTCAGGTTGAAGCAACTATACACAATATATTCTACTTCTCTTCAGTATATTGCACCTTTTGAGAGGAGATCAAGCTGAATCAATGAACTGTGATTAGTTCCCTGGAAGCCTAGTAGTAAACATGAATAGCATTCATCCAATACTCTGCAAAATTGTTAAAGTATTGATGGATGTTAATGAGCTGGAAGCAGGACTCAAAGGTTCGTTCTTTTCTTATTGCATTAGACAAATGCTTTGTTACCTGAATAATCAGTTTGATATGTATGCTTAGACTTCATTTGGTTTTACATAAAATTACCTGCAACTTGGCCTACGGATTAAATTATATATTGGAAATCTACCGACCGTTAAAGTATTCTAATCTTTACTTTCACTCTTTTAAACACCAAGGTGTGTGTCTTTGTGTTTTTTTTTTAACTAGTTGGTTTTGTTGAACTTGAAGGGATAGATCCATTTCGATACCAAGCATTATTGATGCTAGTTGTGGCAGTGGAATATTTTCAAGGCTCTTTGCTAAGAGTGGATTGTTTTTCTTGTTGTTGGTTTGGATTACTCAGCTACTATGTTGTAGCAGTGCTATAAATTCATTAAGCAGGAAGAGAACTTTCCAAAAGGGTAACCTTTCTTGACTGTCTCATTGCATTTCCTATTAGTTTCTATGCTCATTCTTATATCTAAAATCTAATGGATACTTCTTTTCTTCTAAGAAAATTTGGAGACATTGCTCTCTAGGACAAGGACTTCATGAGTACAATTGGTCAACAGTTCATTGTCGAAATTTATTTGCTCATCGATCTAATTACTGTGTTTTATCCTTTCTTGCAAAGCTACGATCCAACAACACACTTCGAGTCTTAATGGATGTGCTAGACATTTATAGCACGATAACAGGAAAGGTATGCTTCCAGTTTGGTTTCGGTTATCTGGTGACTTGTTCTATTGACAATTACAGATCGCAGTAGTTACTCAACACACTCATTAAGTCATGTAGACTGATGTAAAGTTGGGAATGATGCCTTGGACTAAAAAAAGTCCTCAGATATACTTGGTCATAGAAGATAACGAGTCTTAAGGATAGAAGACGTGCCCGCACACACTCACATATATGCTTCATTGAAAGATGTTGTTAGAGTAGAGTCTTAAGCTCTTAATAACCAAGCACACTATTATTCGAATATGTAAGTCGACATAGCAATGTTACTAGTGAAAAAGGGGTTCTAATTAAACTTATTAACTTTCACCATTTGACAAAGATATCTTCTTTCATTCGAGCTTGATGTGTGAATGCATGATGCGACAGAAATTGTAATAAACTGTTGACATTTCCATGCCACGTTAGTTGTTTATTCTTACATTTTTTCTGTTTTTAGGCCATTTTAGTAAACTCTTTATGCTATCTGATATGCATATAGGGTGATGCACCTCTGAATGGTACTCATGCCATATGGTAAGGACTTTTTTATTTTGTTTGTTTTTCTGTTGGTTCCCCGGTTAGTGTGTCTTTCATGTTCCTGTTCTTTTTAAGTATGATGGTAATTTGACCATTATCCTGAAATTGTATAAAACTTATGGTATTAAATCCATTTCAGAATGTTCGCGTGCAGTTTGAGACATGGAATGCACGAGTTCTAGGGTCAAGAGACTTGGCGAAACAGAGATGGCCTACTGCTGATGCGTACAAGGTTACTTACCTGTCATTTTGTTATGCTACTTAACCTTCCGCTACAAACTTTTTTTGATGTTGATGCCTTTTCCTTTAGTAGCTTACATCATTGAACTCTTTGAATATATAGGTTAAGATCATGTCTGAAAAGCATTGTACTTTGGTTACAGATTTACAGTAGGAAACCTAAACTTGACACAAATTCCTTTTGTTCAAGCTTGTTGTTCTATGGTGTTTCTGAGCAGTTGTCAAATTTGAGAACTTTTTTTTCGCTCATCATTACTGTGATAGTACATCTTCTAGTCTCGAAATTGCAATTTTATGAGAAATATTGAAGGGCTTTGAATGTGGTGGGCTTTCTCTGAATTCTGTATTCAGTGCAGAAGGTAGAATAAATTAGTTCATGGGTTCCTGGTCCACCTTACTTCTAACATGATCTTGTATAACATGCTTAGTTTGTGATCCCTACAGAAAGAATGACATTTTTTGTGTTATATTCTTATCTTTTGTTCCTTGGAGGATTGTGTAATTAGTAATTGACAAGTTGATTTAATGTAAAAGTGTGCTTTGGCTAACCTCGTGATTGGTTTAAGAGCAAAATTATCCTACTTGACTTTTCTAATTGTGAAGAGTGTGAATTGCAATTGATTTCAACTCTTTGTTCTTTCTATGCAGGAGTAGAGAAATGCGGTGAAGCGACCAGTAAGAGTATGGGAATTACTTTAGTGATTGACATTTTATTGTGTGTAATTGTATCTGTAGATACCTTTTAATTAGATGTTGTTACCAGGAAAATGAAGGAGAATATTATAATTTTTTTTTTTTGAAAAATGTCTAATATTTAGCCACGGTTAAACCGTAGCTAATTTATATTCTGATAAATTCTGAAATGTATATATTAGCCACAGTTTAGGTGTGGGTAATCACAAATTCCAACATATAATTCTTTTTTCAGCTGCAAATATTACCCATGAAGAAACCGTGGCCAAACATACATATGACTGTGGCTAAAAAGATGTTGCCACGGACGCAAAAACCGTGGCTATTTTGCTTGCGACGCCCCTGTTGGGCACGACACCAACCGTGGCTAACTAACCGTGGTTATACAGCTTTAGCCACGGGTTAGGTACACTTTGGCCACGGTTTTGACCGTGGCTAATTGGCGCTTTTTTTGTAGTGATATATATATTAATATACATATACAATTAGATCTTTCTCTAACGATCATCCTCTATAACAATATTTTACTATAATGGCCAAACATTTTTCGGGACCGATTGCTCATATTATA
This sequence comes from Lycium ferocissimum, assembly GCF_029784015.1. NCBI lineage: Eukaryota > Viridiplantae > Streptophyta > Magnoliopsida > Solanales > Solanaceae > Lycium > Lycium ferocissimum. The sequence continues at coordinate 50,726,181 of NC_081343.1, read as the reverse complement.
TTATATTATATTATAAATTCTTCATAACAATATTTTGCTATGGCAACCAAAAAAATATGCTGACCATGACGACACCGTTATAGAAAAAGTTTGATTGTATATTACTTGCCTAAAAATTTCTGACTTCATCATTTTTTTTTTTTTTTGCCAAGACCCATACACCTTAAAATTGTGTACATGAGGTGGATATTTGTCTAGACCTCCTGAGTAAGGAGATGGATGAAAATTTCATCCTTATACAAATATATTATATGACCTAGATCGACTAGAGTCTTAAGTTAGTGCTATCTACACCGTTTTAAATATGAATGAGAAGTATGTTCCTATAGTGAGAAGTACAAGAAGTTGTACAAAGAAAAAAAGACAAAGAAGTGCAAAGAGTTTGAGCTAAACAAGTACTCCCTCCGATTCCGAAAGAGTGTCTACTTGCCAAAGCAGAAATGAATTAATCTTATTTTTTTATATTTGCCCTTATTAAATGTTAAGTGACCAAATCTCAATACCTATTTAATTAGGAACAGTTTAGTCAAATTACCTATTTCTATTTAGAAATTAATATTTTTTTAAGGGGCGCGTAAATGGTTAATGGGCACTCTTTTTTAACAAAACTCTACTTGGGCAGTAAAATAACCTTATTGAAGAAAAAGGTTCTTCCCAGTTAATTGGTTTACACATGGTTTTAACTTTCGGAAAAGGGTCAAATATACCCTGTACTATGAGAAAAGGTTTAAATATACTCTCGTTATATTTTTGGTTCAAATATACCCCTGTTGTTATACTATTGGCTTAAATATACCCCTCCTCTGTTAAGTTTGTCCAAGGTGGATCCAACCATACATGACACTAATATTTTTGATGAGGTGGATGCCACGTGGCATGCCACCTCAGCGCCCCTAACCCATTTTATCCCTCCCCTCTATTTATTCTTCCACTATTAAAATTTTCTTCCCATCCACCATCATTACCGCCGCCACCATGAGAAGTATGATTTGGAAAACATTTCCTTCTGACTTGACGCGTTAATGATTCGCAAAATTGGGTATAAGTGAATCTTGCATCTCAAAAATATTCTTAAGTGCAACATTAATGAACTACTGGAAGATGTTAAACTCCATGTAATGTAGTTTGGTTTGAGATCTAGCCGGACACTGTTTAATTGTCATGCTGGATATTTAACTTGAAGGTGACAAGTTTATTTTTCAATTAATTAAAATGATATTATAGAGATCACTTTTGATTTATCATTTAATTTTAATTTAATTAAGATGTCCACGTTGTGTACCAGCCAATAGTGTTGGGATATATATACTATTAACCATGTGTTTGGATATAGTATTTATTATAGAACAATTATTTATTCATTGTTTAATAAAGAATTAAATAGATCATGTACTAGTATGTGTGTCCTTTACTTATATAGTAGATGATTTAGTGTATAGAGTTTAGCTTATACACGGAAGATTAAATCGTCTTCCCTTATAAGTATAAAATTTATGTTCACAATCGAAGATGGAAATTGGACAAAGCCATTTGTATGATTGTAGCACAAGATTAATATAATGTATCTTCATTATGGGAACGGTGTAGTTCCGTCTTCTTGTGCTAAGTACATTTTTGTATGTATTGAACGGACCAAGTAGAGATAAGTGTTTTTGTATTGAATATATAAAATAAATTCTCTAGTTCATTAAATGTACTTATATATAATTATTATGATCAATGTGATTTGTTCATTATTTTGATTTATTAAAAGGTACGACTCAATTGCGGGTCTATGTATTCCTGGTAAATTGGATAATGGCAAATTACATTTGTGAAATAATAATTAGTTGATAGAATCCGTGTCTCGACTTTGAGATTGGTGATACCCTTTATGGATGCTTATAAGTCTCATGTGAAAACCCTGCGGGTGGATTTTGTATCCATCACATGATGTAAGTTAGCGAAAATATAAAGGATTAAATTAGTCGATGAATTAAATTGTCGATAATTTAATTTATTTGATTGGTGTCCGTAATTTTAACACGGGAGTTAAATAAGTTTTTAATGAAGGATTTCGAAATTAAACGAGAGGAGTACAATTACGATTTTCTAGTGGAATAAATTGTAATTTATTGTGGTAGGATTAATTCATTCATATTCCGAATTAATACCACAATAGGAAGCCTCGTTATTAAATCTTGTCCTCTCAAAAATATTCTAGAACAAGGAAAATAAAAGGAAAAATAATATCCTTGGTGGGTTAGGAAAGGGCTACACGTTTTTCTTGCTAGGGTTTACCCTAAAAACGTGTGTATATAAAAAAAGCCATCGAACCCTAAGTGATCATTGTTCTTTAGCCGAATACTTGCCACTCAAGTATTACGTTCATAGAACTTCGGATACACGGAAGACCGTGAACCGGAGGATGAACGCGTGGATGGTTTTTGCTCGTGCTTGAAGGCTAGATTCGAGGTTGCATTCACGCTTCAAGAGATAAGTATCAATTTTATGTTTGATTAATATCTTGATTATGTGTTGTCTATATTACGCAAGTTCGATCCCCGGCTATTTGCTTCCGCTGCGTATGCCTGTATTCCATCAAATAGTTCCTAACAAATTAAACAAGCGATGATTTTATTAACATCACATCTCATGTTTTGCTCGGTTGTGACTCGTGATATTTTCCATTTTCCGTTCGTCTGTTGGCAGCGGTAATGGTGGTGGAGGGAAAGGAAATTTTAATGGTAGAAGAATAAATAGAGCGGAGGGGTAAAATGGGTTAGGGGTGCTGAGGTAGCATGCCACATGACATCCACCTCATCAAATATTAGTGTCACGTATAATTGGATGTCCACCTTGGACAAACTTAAGGGAGGAGAGGTATATTTGAGCCAATAATATAACGGCAGGGGCATATTTGGACCCAAAGTATAACGAGAGATATATTTAAACATTTTCTCATAGTACAGGAATATATTTGGCCCTTTCCCGTTTAATTTTTTGTTGATAATATTCACGAGCTATATATTTTCTCAATTTTTTTTTGTTATTGAGAAAAGGATATGCACTGAAGATGATCAGTGTTATCAAGCGACTGATTTGATTGATGACATAGGAGCTTGATGGCTTTTCATAGTTCCCAGCAAATCACAGATGACAAACATTGTATAAGCAGCACTACATTTTTTGTCTCCATTAACCACCACTGCATGACATTATTATTAAATAAATGCTGAATAGATTTAACATCCTTTTTAGAACAACAATTAATCATGGAGGGCCCATGAAAGCCAAATCTCATGATATAATTATCAATAGGAAGTCTTTAATTAATTTCTTCTAATAGTTTCATCATAAAGAATGACAGTTCAAACGTGCCAGATTTTCTTCCCTCTTAAGGTAATATTATTTGCTTTTCTATAAATGTTATATGTGCTTCTCTTCTTTTTAGTCGTGTAAAAAGCACTTAACCATTTCTAAACTGTCCCTAAATGTCATTTAAGGTGAAGTATCCACTTTTGAATCGTTTTTATCTAATTAACCTTTTCTCATTTCTTTCTTGTGCTCGTTTAATCTACTCTTTCTTGTGTTATTTTATTTTTAGAAGTCCTTTATTACAGACAAACTTGACAGTCAACTCATTCTTCTTTCATAAATATCTGTTAAGAATGGAAAGTGACCTCGACATATTGGCATAATTATATGTATTCAGCTGGAATTGACATTTACTTTTTCACCTTCGCAAAAACAAAAATACCCAAAACTCAATTTTCGAAATTTTAGACAAGCCATTCGTTGCAAAATTTCCCGGACAAAAGAAATTATTACTTTATTAAAATTAACTTTAGAATACAGTGCCATTCATTTATAAGATATACGCCATACGTTTCATCCTTTCTATATAGTTAATTTGCATCATATGATGAGCGCTTAAAAATGACAAAATTAATGTAACTTCAAATAAGAGTAACGGCGTTACTGGAAGCACATCAATTATTTGTGAGATTAAATTAGAAAGGTGTTTAATACAATTAAAGCTAAAATATAAATTGCTATCTCTTTCTTTCAAATTATGTTCATTGAATTTTTGGAAGATTATGGGAAATTATATAAATGTCTGTTTGATGTTAAGTTGAGATTAGATCAATTTTTTTTATTTTTTTGTTAAGGAAATCCCCAGCCGTTATCCTTTAGGTGCGCATTTGGAGTAGCACGCTTCACTTATCTGATAGGCTCACAAACCACACGGGAGAGATATAACATCTAGGCGAGCAGTTTCTTAATGCGACGATCGTCGACTAAGAAGAGATCTGGCAGGTGAGGGGATCCCAGGTCTCCTACGTGGGAAATCATTCACCCAACCAACTCAGCCAACCCTTGTGGGTAAGAGTAGATCAATTTACTAATAAGCTTTCCCTTTGACTTTACGTTGCACTTTATCTTTGTCGTTATAACGTATAAGATTTTAGTCTAAAATGTTTAGCTTTGATTCCGTAGAAGAATTAAAGTGATCTCAACAATGTGAATGGTCTGATAATTAATCAAGGGAACAGATTGAAAACTGATTTAATATATTTCTGTTGTTCCTTTTGTTTTAGAATAAAACACAAATAAAAAACATTAAGCAGTGAAAACGTGGGTTTATGTAAATTTTATAGAAGGTAATTTTTGGTTTAAAAAGACATTGATTCTTAATAAAAATAAAACAGAGTCACTAATAACATACTCACTCTGTCCTAATTTATGTGATCTTTTAACTTCTAAGATTGACTGCGTAACTTGACCAACATTTTAAGATGTATTTTTTCACCAAATTGATATGAGAAAAATTCTGAACTTATAATCTTTTAAATGTAGTTTTCAAATATATAAATTTTAATGTTAAAATATTTAGTTAATCTAATCCAATTTAACTTCAAAGTTTAGTCAAATTGACTCTCGAAAAGCGAAAAGTATTACATAAATTGGGACGGAGGGAATATAACACAGTAAAGAAAAAAAAAAATATGCAACATACATTTCACAAGTTTTCAACACTAAAATTACGAAATAATTGAAATTTCAACTATAGTACAATGTCACGAGTTCAAATGTATTCACCTTAGTCGTGACTCGTGCGGTCGTGCCTTTGGCTTTCCCTATCACTCTTTTAACTTTGTTAAAAAGGAAAAAAGAATAAAAAAGTTACACTGGTCATTTAAACTGAGGCAGATAAATCTAACTTTATGTCATGGTTATTTATACATGTATACATATAATACCATTAATTCATAGTGTTTATTTTTATGATAAATACATCAACTATAGAATTCTAATTCAAATAGAGCTCTCATTACTTTGGATTCTCACACTCTTCCGCTATTTTATTTAGTAGTATCCAATCCCCTTATTCATATATAGAAATCAAATCCGAAATTCTATAACTCAAACCATAGAACTGAGAAATAATTAACCTTTGATACGTATCAATAATTGTATCTTAACGTCATTTAAATGACCATATTACCCTTTTAGATAGAGATTCTCTAGGTCCACAAAAAGGTTTAAAAAAGACAATTTCTTTGGAAGTAAAGCCTCTTTCTACAACCGAAAGAAGATAGAAATATTCATTCATCTCCAACCAAGATTCTACAACCCCTTTAGCTATAAATACCCATTTTATTTAGCCTATAACACTTCACTATTCCTATACTCCAATATACTAATCATTGTATTTTCGTTAACTATGAATTCTTTTTCTACATTCTCTTTTCTTCTTCTCCTTCTGCTTCCCTTCTTGGCTTCATGTCATGGAAAAGAGGTACCACTATATTTAATAATTCTCCTTTCTCATTGATTCTTTCTTCAAAATCTTTAGATATGATGTGTTTTTTTCCTTTGTAGGTTTATATAGTGTATTTTGGAGGGCATAATGGGGAGAAAGCATTGCATGAGATTGAAGAGAACCATCACTCCTATCTATTGTCAGTGAAGAAAAGTGAAGAAGAAGCCAGATCTTCTCTTATTTACAGTTACAAACACAGCATCAATGGCTTTGCTGCCCTTCTCACCCCTCAAGAAGCCTCCAAATTATCTGGTATGCTTTAACATGACAAGAATCCATCTTTTTAAAAGGAGTTAAAGTAATATAAACGGATAATTTTCAGTTACAGCACGTGATTATTCACCGTATATTTGGCTTGATATGAAGAGTGACACATTGATAGGCAGTGGTGGAGCCAGGATTTTCAGTTAAAAAAGTTAAGTAGATTTTTTTTCCACTTATCTACACAATGTAATTTTCTAGCAAATAGAAGACAATTGACACCTCTTGAAAAGGGCGCTCACCACGAGTTGTAGGTTAACTTAATCTGATAGTATAAAAATTTCTTTTTACTAGTGTATATAAGAGAGAAAAATTTAAAGGCATGTATTATGTTAGAAAACTCATGTTGTCCGTATAGAGATTGAGGAAACAATTCCCTTCAAGATACAACATAACTCATGTTTATACCTTCGGATTTTTCTTACTCTATGTCAAGAGAGTCCTTATATTTATAGAACTTTAAGAGATAGTCATGTTTTTTCATGTTTAAGAGATAGTCATAGTCATATTTTTTCACGAACAGATGTGTCTAGTCAATTTAAGACCTCTTTGTATTACAAACTATCTAACAATTAGAACTTGCCTTATGTATAATTTTGAATGTGTACAGAGTTGGAAGAAGTGGTATCAGTGTATAAAAGTGAACCAAGGAAATACAGTCTGCATACAACAAGGTCATGGGAATTTTCTGGAGTTGAAGAGTTGGTGACACCAAATTCCTTGAAGAAGGATGACTTGTTAATGAAAGCCAGTTATGGCAAAGATGTCATTATTGGCGTTCTTGACAGCGGTACATTATATACTACAGTATACTTATTTGCTTCCCATTATTTCCAACATTGCAAAAAATTTCCCCTTGTTTAAAGTTTAAACGTATTTCCAATAAGGACATCGTAATCTAGTGTGTTATTATCTTTTCTCTAATTAGTGATTCAGACAATCTTATCAGTAAGACATTGTACAACAGAAAGAAATAATAACACGTGACTTTTGGGCAACCTGTGTCAACCTATATTGTCAAAATTCAACTTTTTAAGTGGTTTAGGCCGCGAAGGTAGATTCAGAGTTCAAGTTTCCAATTCTAATCCTTTTAAATTAATGAATTCTAAATTAATAATTTATCTATATTAAATTAATTTTTAAGACAAATACTATTCTGGACCAAATTATAAGCTATTGGGTTCGATGTCGAACCCGTACCTCTCTCAGTATTTTGAGGCTTTACTTCCTACCTAATTTAATATTTACTTTGTAATATTTGCTAGAGGAGTAAGCCTATTGGATAATAATTATTCTATTTCAAAATGAATACTATGATTTATAGACATATATAAGGTCATTTTTCCAGAAGCCTCGTACTAAAGGGTGTCGAAAGTTTAACATGTACCGTTTCCGCCCCAATTTATGTGATATAGTTTGATTAGGCACGGAGTTTAAGAAAGAAATGAAGACTTTTGGAACTTGTGGTCTAAAATAAATCATAAATATTTGTGTGATTGTAAATTATTTCATTAAGGGTAAAAGAGGAAGTTTAATACTACCAAATTATTTCTAAATATAGAATATATCATTCTTTTTTAGACAGACTGAAAAAGAGAGTGCATCATATAAATTGGGACAGAGGGAGTAACTGTTTATACATTTATTATTAGATTATCATTAATTGACCAGCCTGATACTAATCATTGTTTTAAGTATGATTTTATGCGATGAATGTTCTCCACTACAGGGCTATGGCCAGAATCTAAGAGCTTTAGTGATGAAGGGATGGGACCAATTCCAAAGTCATGGAAAGGAATCTGCCAATCTGGAGATGCTTTCAACTCTTCAAACTGTAATAAGTGAGTGTAAATATTCCTCTCTTTACTTTTCCTTTTCCTCCTTGTTTTCTTCCTCTTTTTACCTTATCCTTTTTTTTTCATTTTTATAATCTGGATGATGTAATGTATACCTATTTTACAATGATTAATGTTGATTTTTGGCCGATCATGGGTAAGAAAATCTTCAGGTGCTCAATAAACCTTGGGTTTTTTTTTTTTTTTTTTTTTTTTGAGTTAATAGTAAAAAACACGCTTAAACTATCATTTTTTGATGAGTTTCATACCTTAACTATCCATTGTTCCCTTTACCTACCTAAATTATTACTCTCTTTGTATTAAAATACACCTCGATGTTGAGTTGGTCAAATATTTGTTTCCAATCCACAACAGACGCGTGGAGGCCAACTCAACATCGAGGTGCATTTTAATACGAAGGGAGTGATATATAGTTTAGATAGGTAAATGAAATAGTGGATATTTGATGTGGGAAACTCATGAAAAGATGATAGTTTAGGTGTACTATACACGACACATCTTTGATTGGCTGAATATTATATAGTAGCAAATTGTTAGGTATCCCTTTATGTTTTTATTGAATAACCTTATTAAATTTGATTAGTAGGCTTAAGGAACCTATCATCAAGTTTTATACCATATGATGCCTTGATTATCCAATTTTGGCATTTCCTGAAAATGAAGTGTTGGGCATTTATTTCTTGTCTCTTATTACATTGACCTAACTTCGTTTAATTATTGTGTTTATAAAACATGCATGCATTATATATCTCGTAAAGAAAAGGTTAATTAAGCCAATTTCAAGGGTTCTAGAACTTGTCGTTTGTCTCATATCCATACTACCCTTAAACCCTTCTAAAAATTACTTTAAAAGCAATTAAAAAAGAAAAAGAACAGATTACACCGTGTTACTTATAAAATCTTGTACCTCTCTAAAGAGTTGAAGAGATAGTTTTTATAGAAGGACAGGACCCATTGGGTCTCCATCACTCCATGCCTGTCCTTTGGTGACCTCTGGAATTCAGTGTAATAATTTCAATATTGTCCATTTCAATCAAACCAAGAGAAATCATGCTGACAAGTTGCTAATTGTTTTTTGGATTCTTGTTTTGCCATCTTGTGAACTTTGTATCCTTTCGATGCCCTAGTTGTGCAGTACTTTGTTTTTTTTGCATCTCATCTATGGTTAAAGTGAAATCCAAAATGAAATTTTGGGACGCCCTTGCTTCCAGTTTTGCACGTATTATTCTCAATGGTAGTCAATATTAATATTATTCATTTTGACTTGCTAACTTCCATGCAGCAACTGCTTTTGACCTTTAGAAAGTTGCTGAAATACTACTACCACCATAGAAGGATATTTCGTTTGCTAGCTAGTGTCGAGTCATAAAAAGAGCACTATCATATGTCGAGGCCTTTCGCCTAGAAGTATTAATTAATTAAACTTTTGAAGTTTCTTTTCCACTGAGGGGTGCCAGGTTGGGGAGAAGTGGGCCTTATTATCCCGTTCTTGTCCTTGTATACTACCCACCTTTTTTCAGTGGGCGTTTGGCCATAAAAATTATTCACTTTTTTTCAAAAAAAATTTCACTTTTTTTACTTTTAGCGTTTGGCCATAAAAATTATTCACTTTTTTCTAAGTTGTATTCGAATACCAAAACAAAAAAAACTTATTTTTCAAAATTTTTTCACTTTTTTACACTACATTTCACCAAAAACTACAATTTCAAAAACTTACCAAACACAACTCCAACTCCAAAATTCCAAAAAAAATGAAATATTTTTTGGTATTTGTGGCCAAACGGCACACAGTATTAGGAGTATGATATAGAAAGAACGCAGCCTTGTCTTCTATGATATAGAAAGAACACAGCCTTGTCTTCCCTTTTTTTAAGCCTGGGTTCATCAACCATTATATACAATTAAAAAAATATTCACAAAATATATTCACCTTGTATATAAAATGTAATTTTCGGCAAAAGCGTTAGAATCTCTCTAACTCCACCCTTGGGGGAGGGGTGGGAGCCTGGGAGGAATGAGTGAATGACCTTAATTTTGTCATATTTTTGTTTCCCTTATACAAACTATACATGCTACCATAAAGTATCCAATTTGAAATGCGGTATATATTTTTCCTCTATTTATTAGTCTCTGATCCTCTCATGCAATTTCTTCTCTCTAGAAGAAAAATATTTTGTTCATGCCTTCATGGTGATTGATAGGGGGTGGGCATCACGTCTTTCTATATCTTGTCCTAATCATCTGAGGCAGATCGGATGTGCGTTCTGTGAGCTCAATTGAACTAATTTGTTTTGGATTCAAACTATGCATACTACATTTGCTAAAAACACTAATTTGTAATTTACATAAGATAAGAGTACACTCATTCTGAATTCACCGACTCCAGATTATTAATTCATCTCAAGATTTGACATTAGAACTTTTAATTTACTCTCCTATGCTACTTTGGGACTTCTCTTTCAGGAAAATAATTGGAGCTAGGTACTACATAAAAGGTTACGAACAATATTATGGCGCTCTAAACCGAACCTTAGATTATCGATCTCCACGAGACAAGGATGGACATGGAACTCATACATCATCAACAGCAGGAGGCAAAATGGTTCCAAATGTCTCAGCTATTGGTGGCTTTGCATCAGGCACAGCCTCAGGTGGTGCACCCCTCGCGCGGCTCGCAATGTACAAAGTCTGCTGGGCTATTCCAAGGGCGAGGAAAGAAGATGGGAACACTTGCTTTGATGAAGACATGTTAGCTGCCCTGGATGATGCTATTGCAGATGGTGTTGATGTTATTAGCATTTCCATTGGGACAAAAGAACCTCAGCCATTTGATCAAGATAGCATTGCAATTGGTGCACTTCATGCTGTGAAGAAAAATATTGTTGTATCTTGCAGTGCTGGAAATTCAGGACCTGCACCTTCTACATTGTCTAATACAGCTCCCTGGATTATCACTGTTGGTGCTAGTAGTGTTGACAGAACATTCTTGTCACCTGTCGTCCTAGGAAATGGCAAGAAATTTATGGTGAGCCAAAAGTATTACACATATAACAACAGAAAACATGAGTGGAAAAGAACATGATAATCTATTCAATTTTCGATTACTCTTTCATCTAAAATGATGAAAACACTAGGATTAGAACATTTTTCTTATATCTATTTGTTTGGTTTTATTCGAATGAAACTGAAGCCGTCCTTCGTTTTGTATGTTTTGCTTATTCAGGGACAAACAGTTACACCTTACAAGCTGAAGAAGAAGATGTACCATCTAGTTTATGCAGGACAAGTGATCAACAGTAACGTAACCAAAGATTTAGCAGGGTACTTTCCTTCCTTCCAAGTTTCAATACTTTTATTGGTGATTATATCAAACTCTATGTGAACTTTTGCAAAAACATTTCAGGCAATGCTTACCAGGTTCTCTTTCGCCGAAAAAGGCCAAGGGGAAAATAGTAATATGCTTGAGAGGGAATGGAACAAGAGTAGGGAAGGGTGGAGAGGTGAAAAGGGCAGGAGGAATTGGTTACATTCTAGGAAATAGTAAAGTAAATGGGGCTGAATTAGCAGCTGATGCTCATCTTCTTCCAGCCACAGCGGTGGACTATAAAAGTGCAGTTCAGATTCTCAACTACATCAATTCTACAAAGTCCCCTGTTGCTTATATAGTCCCAAGTAAAACAGTTTTGCATACTAAACCAGCACCGTACATGGCTTCATTCACCAGCAGAGGTCCAAGTGCAGTTGCACCTGATATCCTCAAGGTCAGAATTTACACAATAAACATAAGACACTTACCTGATTTATGGTTTATGCATCCTCATCTACATTCTATTCTTATTTGGGTTTTTTCCACAGCCGGATATCACGGCACCAGGGCTGAATATATTGGCAGCATGGAGTGGCGCATCATCCCCCACAAAGCTAGACATCGATGATCGTGTAGTTGAGTATAACATAATCTCAGGTACTTCCATGTCTTGCCCTCATGTTGGTGGTGCCGCCGCACTTTTGAAGGCTATGCATCCTACTTGGAGCAGTGCTGCAATAAGATCAGCTCTCATAACCTCAGGTACCTCTTAATTCCTTTTGAATTTAACTTATACACATTGATGAAGTTAACTCCTTTTGTGTCTATAATTTTGTACTCTACACTGATTTAATCGCTTATATTTTCAGCTGGATTAACAAATAATATTGGTAAGCAAATAACTGATGCATCTGGGAAGCCAGCAGATCCATTCCAGTTCGGAGGAGGGCATTTCAGGCCATCAAAAGCAGCAGATCCTGGACTTGTCTACGATGCTTCTTACCAAGACTATCTTCTCTTCCTTTGCGCCTCTGGTGTTAAGGATCTTGACAAATCCTTCATGTGTCCTAAGAAATCACATTCGCCTAGAGACCTAAATTACCCATCTCTGGCAATTCCTAATCTCAATGGCACTGTGACCGTTAGCAGAAGATTGACCAATGTTGGTGCACCAAAGAGTGTTTACTTTGCCAGTGCCAAACCTCCATTGGGATTCTCTGTTGAGATTTCACCCCCCGTCTTGTCATTTAAGCACGTTGGCTCCAAGAGGACGTTCACTATCACAGTGAAAGCTCACAGTGACGAGATGGACAGTATTCCGAAAGATCAGTATGTATTTGGATGGTATTCCTGGAATGATGGAATCCATAATGTTAGGAGTCCAATTGCAGTAAAATTGGCATAAATCCTCTAACCCATAGCAGTATAGGTATATAGTGCTCTGTTCCTCTGTTTTCCCTCATTTGGTGCACATAACTTTCCCTTAGTTACTTTTGAAGCCAAGATATCTCTCTAAAAAAATAATGCATTTCTCATTTCTATCTTTATTATGAAGTGTCGGTGTGAACTCGCTTCCCAGTCATTATACTCATCCCTGCTGTAGTACTTTGAGAATGTACATGAAAGATGCGTGTCACAGCCAACAAGAAACTGAAATTCAAGATTTAATCATTACATGAATGCTTCGAAACCATTAATAGTTGAACAGAAGGTATCTGTACATGAAATTTAGATACAACTTATGTTAAAACATAAACTAAACAACCTCCATACTAAACAACCTCCATAACCAAACTTTCTACTGAAGAGCCCAATGAAATCAGTATAACAGGGAAAATCCCATCCACTATAAAGTGTAGTATGGTTTGCTCGTCTTGCTTCCACAAAAGAATGAGGTTACAATTTCATCAATCTTGTTAACCTCCAATTATGTGCTGCATCATCAGCCAAGTAGTCTTTGTATTCAAGACACAATCTCACCAGGGATATATATCAACACGAGTACAGCAACTTGGATTTTCTCGGACATGAATATTTTCCAGCATGTACAATATCAGCCAACTACGTACTAGTCTCACCCACCCATGCAACGCATAGAAACAAAACAAATGCAGCAGAGAAAGACTATGCATCTGAGCTAACCTATAGAATAGGTTTATTCATTCCACGTCTCTCCTCACTCTTGCTCTTTCACCATTGAAATGGATATATTTCCATCTGCTTTGATACCTTTTGAGAACCAGTTTTTGCTTATCTTCTTGGCCTAACATCTGGAAGGCTCTTGCAACTCTTCTCACTGTATCTTCATCGGGTTTTACCCCTAACTCCTCCATGTCTGCAAACACCTGAAATATTCAAGAAGCATGCTTCAAGAAAACAGAATCAAGACTTTCTACAGTAAAGGAATCCCTTACGAAAAGATAGAAGAGAGAATGATCCACAGCATCAGGCTTCTCTGCAGGTAAGGAACTGAACAAACAAATATACTTGCACAACTAGGAAACAGGCAAACAAGTATCAGTTACCTCAACTATCTTGTCTGGCACATGATGATGATCATACAATGAAATCATCCTGGAGAAGAGCCGTTTTGAAACAGACCGCGTGCTTGTATGCAAAATCATATTCCATAACGTTTCTGCTTCATCTACCCTATTGTCCATATCAAATGCCAGTAGAAGTGTATCATAGGTTGCCATTGTTGCTCCTTGACCTTTGCTCAACATCCACTTAGCAACCTAAGCGTAGAGTGTTAGAGAGGGCAAGCATTATTTAGTGACAAATGGCTGTTCTGAAAAACTTCAGTACCCAGTCAAACTAGTCACCATGATATGTCTAACAATTAAGATTCACATATACTCAACTAGACGAACTTCTCATTTCTACCAAGCGGATTTAAATGTGTCGTGACAGTTCAGAGTTAAACTAAATGTCAGTGTCATCAAGTTCAGTTTCTACTTCCATGTAGCCAGTAGTCAATACATTCGAATGATACTTATAAAATTGATTATGAACCACAACTACATCAAGGTGGATAGCAGATGTTGATTGAGTAATGACAAGAGATGAATAACATTTCCACACAACTGAGAAAATTAAAAGTGCAATTGCATCAGAGTTCTTCGTCTTGCAAATTCAAGAGGAAATGGTAAAAGGAAAGAAGCCGAAGCAGAGCCATCTTGTACTTAAGTCAATTCAATAAGTAGTTGAATGTGATACTTATGAAGTTAAGACGAGGCTTGTTGAAAAATAATATTTATCAGTACAGAGCTTCAGAATTTATCAAGGCAAGAAGCTATCAAATATAGGCCATTGTCCATGCTAAAAGTAATAAACAAGGTTCCCAAGCATCGTACTTGAATTACTCGTTTCCACAGCCGCTGTTTCCTTAAGATTCTTAGAGCCTTAGCAGCTGCAATCAATGGAAACTCTGTCTCCCATGCAATCCATTTATCTAATGCACCATAAACAGACTCTTTCTCATTTGGAAGTCCAGAGATCTGTCCATTTACAGATCACAAAGAAACAGAAGGTTGCGTCAGAAATACGTCTACTGCAGGTATAACAGAAAATACACCTTTCAGCATACAACTATACTGATTAGCAAGAATAATTTGACAAAACTTACAATCCGAACAAGATTCAGCGCTTTTTGACCAGATCCAGCAGATTCTCTTTTCTTCCATAGGTGATGTTCTACTTTTCCAGGCTTCTGAACTTTCCTGCATCAGCACCCAGAATAACTTTTTCTTTTTGATAATGGTAACAAGTTTTACAACTATGATTACACAAGTTGTGTGGTCAAGCCTAAAAGTTAGAATTACAAGATGGTTCCTTACACCTATCTAAATGTAATGTAAAGCATCAAAAATACTTTCTGCCTCTGCTATACATTCTTGTTTACACCAAAAATAAAACCGGACTAGACAATTCATTTTCAACTTCTGGCTGGAGCTTCCTTTGTCCTCAACTTATAGAAGATTTAAAAATAAAAAATAAAAAAAAATTAACATGAATCAGCTTGAGATAATAGTCCATGAAATATACTCAATTACTTCAAGAAAAGAAGTAATCTATCATAAAATTGACCAACCTATACACACAGTGATACAGATGAAAAATAAAATATGATTCGGTTTTCAAACAAATGTGTTAATTAGTGTTACTTACTTCTGATTAGCAGCATCAGAGATAGTAAGAGAAAGTTCACCCTGCTGTTTAATAACAGATGTTACATTTAACTGCATATCATAGTACAACCTTAGACACTGAACAATAATAGTAATCTGTCTTAAAAAAAAAAAAGTCAAGAAAGGAGCATTTCACTCTAACCTTTTTCGATAACCGGGATGAGTTTATTCCCTTTAGCAAAATGTTGCAATTGAAGAACTCAAATTGTAGAGAAGCTCCCATTCTAACACAGCACTTTCTAAAAATCAAAACTCTCAAAATCAAGAATGGTTCTTAACAAAATTTGTAACTCAAAACTATATGCATTACCTAACATATCAGTAGAAACAAACTGAATATATGCAGCAAGAAAGTATCATCTGTTTCTATTTTTCATAGATAAGCTTAAAATTGAGAAGAAAAAGATATAGATATAGCATCCATAAATTCTAAAAAGCTAATCCTTTTCTTTCTTTTTGATTTTTATTTTTGGCAACAGAATTCTGTGCTACATAAATCAAGTAATTTTGAAAAATAATATTAGGGTCTTTTTTTTTGTTAAGCTCTATTATCGTCCTATCAAATTGGCGGGTCGGAATTAAATGGAGTTTGAGATCCGAATTTGAACTATTTGGGTTACCGAATTTTGGGCCTTTATAAGCTGGATTGTAGAAGGTCCAACCCTTGTAACCAAAAGGGGGCCCATTGTGTTCTTATTTTTTGGTCTTTTTTCTTATAATTTCATGCATTCTTTTTGTTTTTATTTTATTTTCACTTTTATTTACATTTAGGTATGTTTTAAGGCATGCAAAACAATTTTATTCCTTATTCACGCGTCAATAATTGTTTGAGGGAGTAACAATTATAAAAAAGTTCAGTACATGGGGATAATTAAGACTAGACATAGTTTAAGAGGGATTTGAATAAAACGCGCTAAATTTAGGGATTCTTTAGGTATTCTGTCTATTTTATTCCTTTGTCTTCACTAGGAATCTCTGGAATGTATTCTTATCTTCATTTTGTTTATGTCGGAAGTAGGTATGAACTGTGAACTCGTCAGATACTAGTCTTTGCCTCATTTTGGGTCATGGCAAACAAAAGAAAAATCCTCTTGCATGTATGATTTAGTTCTCTTTGGTTCTCTAGTCCTTTTTGTATAGTTAAATGCTCTAAGAAATTTCTTATATCTAAATAGCCGAGCAAATTAAATAAATATGAACGGGATTTAGAAAAGAAATTGAGAAGACGATGGAGTATAGTTAGGACTAGATGCGGCAAAATGGGTAAAAAATAGGAATTTCAAAATGGGAATTTTTACTCATTGTAGCTTCTTTTAGGACCTAATTATTAATATTAACTACCCTTTTATTTAATTATATTTAGTAGCTAATTAACTTTTCTAAATTACAAATGGTAGCTATATCAAAAATACATACCCAAACACATATATCTTTCTTTTTTTTCTCGATCACTACCCATTTCGGATTTTTCATTTCTCAAAACTCTAAAAAATCTCTCTCCCTTCTCTCGCCACCATCACCATGGCCGTGCCGCCCTTTCTCTCTCTCTCCCTCTCCTCTCACCCTTCTCTCTCTCTTAGTTTTCTATTTCCGATTTAGTCTAAATTTCTTCTAATCTTCCTCAAATTTTGCACATAGCATTGTCCAAGTATTTCCAATCAATTCCAACTGCACCCACTTACACTCCTTCACTCCAACAAGAAGAGAAGAATAGAGAAGAAAAAAAGTTGAAATCTATTTTTCTCTTTTGTTTTGCTTATCTTCTCTGATTTGATATGAAACTGGCTATGTTACGTCTTGGAAGAAGATCAATCTTTCGAGCAAGAAGTCATAATGAGAATCTTTAATTTAGATTCTCAGATTAGGATTTTGGTGGTGGTGGAGAGATTAGGGTGATTTTGAGATGGCGGCAGAGAAGATGACGTGGAGGTGGAGAGATTAGGGTTTTATTGGTGTTGGAAAGATTAGGGTTTTTTGGTGGTGGTCGTTTTTCGGATTTAGGTTTTTGGTGGTGGTGGTGTCTCAGATTAGGATTTTGGTGCTGGTGGAGAGATTAGGGTTTTTGGTGATGGTAATGTCTCATATCTGGCCGTGTGTATTTGTTAAAAGCCAAATACAAATACATTCAAAAGTCTACATCTCACAAATACACTGTTTTTTAATGTATTTGTCTTTGTATTTTTTGAGTGTATTTTTTAGTGTCTTTTGTTAATAGCCAAACACACTGTTTTTTAATGTATTTGTCATGTATTTGAATTTTTTTGTCTTGTATCTGAATGCATTTGTTGAAATCCATTCAAATACACGAAAATTTGAATATATTTGGCTTCATATGTAGTTGGAATGTACACAATGTATTTGAAATCCATCAAAAAAAGCCACCGAAATACATCAAAAAAAAATCAGTAAAATACATTAAAAAAAAATCACCGAAATACATAAAAAGAAAAAAAAAAGACACGAAAATACATTCTAGCAAAAAAAAATCACTAAAATACATCAAAAAATATATATTAATACCTAATTTAATAGCTCCACCGTTAAAGGCTAAAATCAAGGATCCTGTTTTTTTTTTTACCGTGTTCTCATGTATTTGTTGGCAACAAATACACGCGAAAACATACACTATTTTGCCAAAATACAGCTACAAATGGTAATATTTAAAAGGATAGCTACAAATGGTAGGAAGCTACAATAAGGTAGTCATTTGAGTAAGTTTGCCTAAAAAATATGGTTATCCGCCCGACCCAATCCATTTTAAATTGGTTGGATGCGCAATATGAGTCAACCCATATTATCCAGTTAAAATATGAGTAAATGAATGGATAAAACCCACAACATATAGAGTGTGTTTGGTATTGAGGAAATGTTTTCTAATTTTTCCATGTTTGGTTGGTCAAAATGTTTTGGAAAACATTTTCTCTAGGAAAACAAGTTTCTTAACCACCCCCTCCTAATCAACCCTACCACCTAATGTTTATAACCATGTATTGATTTACCTTACTCGCCTACCACCACCCCCTATCTCTCGACTTTGCAAACTAAACATTTTAAAAATAGTAACTTTCAAAAATAGCAACTTTACAAAAGTAATCACATTACAAAAGTAACCGCTTTTCAAAATATTACTTGCGAAAAGTAGCTACTTTCAAAAATAGTCGTTTTGCAAAAGTAGTGACTTAAGAAAATAGTCACTTGGTAAAAGTAGTGACTTTTAGAAAATAGTCACTTTTGAAAGTAGATACTTTTTAAAAATAGTCACTTTTTGAAAGTAATCAATTTTCATAAATAGTCATTTTCTGAAAGTAGTTACTTTAAGAACTAACTACTTTGCAAAAGTAGCCCTTTTTTAAAATAGCTTATTTGTGAAAGTATTAAAATAATCATTTTTGCAATGTGCCATTTTTAAGATAGTGGTCACTTTTGTAAAGTAGCCTTTTTTTAAAGTGACACAAAAATGGCTACTTTTGTAAAGTGGTCATTTTTTTGAAAAATGACAAAAAAAAGTTGCTATTTTTGCAAATTTGCATTTTCTGTCGTTTTGCAAGAAATATATTTTTGCAAAAATAATCATTTTTATGACACTTTTAAAAAATGGTCAATTTACAAGAATAGCCATTTTTTGTGTCACTTTTAAAAAATGGCTAGTTTACAAACATAGTCACTTTTGGGGTTGTCTTCAAAGTGCAAAGTAGTCATATATGAAATAAACGTTTTGGGAGGGGGTGGGTGAGGGTTGGGTGGAGCGGTGGTGTGGGATGGGGTGGAGGCAATGTGGGTAGGTGAAGATGAAGTGCGTTCGAGGGTGGTTGTTGGGTAGGGCTGGGATTTGGTTGGGGAGTGCGTGGTGGGGGGTGGGGTTGGGTGGGTAGTTTCCAAAAGAGATTTTCTTGGAGGTCGTGTCATTGAAATTTTTTGAAGTTCTATTCTTCACACAAATGTTGAGGCGCAACTATGTACTAGGGATTGGATTTATGGACAAAATGTTAAATTAATCTTCTCCATATTGGCTACATGAAGCCGATATCTATGAAGTAGCTTTGGATAATATGGATATGATGGATATCCATATTATTCATCGGGTAACCTATTTTTTAATTGTGTTAAATATGGGCGGGTTGGGTAATTGATCCGTTTTTTATCAACTCATTTTCGACCCGGCTCATATCCAACTCGACTTGCTTGCTAGTTTGCCACCCCTAGTTAGGACTTTCATTTGGTTTATTTGTGAATAGATTTTCTCTCTGTTTTGGTTTGTCCTAGAGTGCAGCAAGTTGGTAAGTCATACATGAACTTAATTCGACGACCTGGTAAATGTAGATTAGATATAATCAGTCCTTGTCTTGATTATGGCTGCCCTTAATATCTTAATTTGAGGTTTGTATAACCCGTTAAGTATATGATATGATGGATTAAAATTGGCGCACCTCTAAAATTTTCTTAATAATATATTTCTCGTAATAACTGTTTTAAGGAATTTTTACGCGTTATAGCTATTTCTAATACATAATTAGTGGTAATAACTACCTTTTATTTTAATTATTAATAATAACTAAATACTTTTCTAATTTAACTATTATAGCTACACAGTAACTTTCAATTACCATTTCACAAATACACCTAAAAATTAGCACCCCAATCCCATATCCCCTTTTAATGGTGACAATATTAATTACTTAATATACATTACCATTCTCTCTCCTTTTTCATAAATTCTTACCATTTTAAAAAGGGAAGAATTTGTGAATGCCCAGTGGAATAGTTGTCCTCTTCCTCTCTTCACCCTTCTGCAAAATTCGATTTTTCATTTTGGGATATTGCAATCTAAAACGGTATTTTCAGTACGGTTATTTCGATTCAAGGCATATGTGGTCAAAGTGGGCCTCTTTTACGTTCTATCCCATCTCCTTTGTTTCGTGAAATTTTCGCTATTTGTGTTATTATTCTTCCACAAAAACTATTTAGTGGAAGTGATTGTTTTGCTCAGGCCGTTGGTGGTTATGGGGGCGCGCACGAGAGAAGGGAGAGAGAAAGTTTTTTAGGGTTTTTGAGAAGATGAAAAATATATGTATTTGTGTATGTTCAATGATATAACTACCAATTGTTGTGGTTGGTGGTATATTTTTGTAAGTTTTTCTGTATATTTGTGTATTTTGTTCAAATGAATTCCATCAGTTCATCTAGTTTCAAATACACGGGTGACGCAAATACATGGTAAGTTTTCTATATATTTATGTATTTTGTTCAAATTAATCCCATCAAATACATGGGTGACGCAAATTGTTACTTTACAAATACATGAGATTTAATATAAAATACATGGGGTTTGATTGAAATTGTTACTCACACAAATACATGAGATTTAATATAAAATGCATGGGGTTTGATTGGAAACTTCAAATACATTAGTTATGCTATCAAATACATGGGTAAATAAAAAAAAATCAATATTGAAAACCTCAAATATATTACCATTAAATACATGGGTGATGCAAATTGTTACTCACACAAATACATGATATTTAATATAAAATACATGGAGTTTGATTGGAAACTTCAAATACATTAGTTATGCTATCAAATACATGGATAAATTAAAAACGAAATCAATATTGAAAACTTCAAATACATTGACTGTTGAATGTTTTCAAATTTTGAATTTTTGATTTTTTACGTTTGAATGTTGAAGATTGGATGAAGGAATAGAAAACGATTATGGAAAAGAAATCTAAAATCTGATTTTGTGGAAGAGTATGGTAAAAAATACCAATTAATAACTAATTAAATGATCCCACCGTTATGGCCTAAAATCAAGGGATATGTTTTTTTTTTTTTTTTCATTTTTCTATGAATTTACACGCATCAAATACAAAAAAAAACCTTAATTTGGGAAAACATAGCTACAAATGGTAATATTTAAAAAGGTAGCTATAAATGATAGAAAACTACCATAAGGTAGTCATTTGAGTAATTTTACCATTAAATCTATCAAACTCTCACATAATTAATACTATTGTCTTATCCCTGCATTAACGTACAAATACTTTTCCAATATCTTGCTGATGAAAAATGGTTGATATTTGTTTGAATAATAACTAATGTTCAGTCTCCCGTTAGATGTATTGCAAGTACTACTATCTTTTCCATCTTTCGATTCGTTCACTTATTTTACGAGAGACGTGCATATTCTAATGCCATGATATTATTTGTTCATGGTCATAGTCACTCGGAAATTTTTTGTCATGATATATAAACGAGTTTCGAAAGGATGGTCCATCATTATTCTTGAAATAATATATAAAGTTTTATAGCAACCACAACATGTGGAGCAAAAGATAATTAATACGTACTTCACTAGCAGCTACAATATATGTCACAACTCACGACCTTTTAGGCATTTTGGGCCCACTGTATTTTGGGCATCTTGATGTTGCTAGTTTGCTTACCAAGAAGAGAAAGGAATGAAATGTTGATTTGGCCTTTGCGATGGTGATTTAGCCATTTCGGTTTAGAGCTATAGAGAGGCAACACCATTTAAATTGAGGTTTTTACTTTTGGGATAAATTAAGATTAGAGAATAATACTATAATAGAGAATAGATATGAGGATAGAGAAAACTCAAAGTGTTCCAACTACCTAGTTATTAGCTGTGGAACATAAGCTTTTGCTTTAGAATAAAGAAAGAAACGAAGAAATTGTGGCTGTTTTTCTGCGTATTTGTTATTAGAAGAGGGAAAGAGAAAATTCAAGTTTAGAGATAAAAATTTGGTTAAAGGAGGAACAAGGAACTTAAGAAATAGAATTAAAAAGGAAAAGGATAACGTATAAGTTTAGATGAAAGAAAGAAAATAGCGAAATAAAAGAAAAAGAAAGTAGCTTTAGAGAAAACGTATAAAGAAATTGTGATTGTTCTGCGTATTTGTTATTAGAAGAGGGAAAGAGAAAATTTAACTTTAGACATAAAAATTTAGTTAAAGGAGGAAAGAGAGAACTTAAGTTAAGAAATAGAATTAAAAAGGAAAAGGATAACATATAAGTTTAGAAGAAAGAAAGGAAATGAACAAATAAAAGGAAAAGAAAGTTGCTTTAGAGAAAACCTATAAGAACTCTCTCTTAGAAATTAAAAAAGAAAAGAAGACACAAGGATAGGTCTAGGGATTTGATCCCATGACCTTAAGGGGTAAAGCCATCTTGGAATAGAAAATTTACTGTTTGGAATGAAAAATAGAAAATTTTAAATTTTGATTTAATTTATTGAATAGTCTTGAGCATTGTATCTAATTTATACACAAGTGTAAAGGAATCTAATCATGACAAATTGCCATGTGTCATTTAATTTTCTATAACATAGATACTTGAAATTAACTAAAAAAATAGGATCTGTACAAATATTTACAAAGAATGAAATCTGGAGGGTTTGTATAATGGGCCAAAATTTCTATTGTATCGGTGGCCAACATAGTCTTCAATAATTTCGGCCCAAAGGAGAAAAGAAATCGATGAAGTAATGAAGCCCAATACTCAAATAAACTTGTTCAAAAATATCAGAACCATTTGGAATCTTAAATATTTGTCGAAATGCCGTTTGACTAAGAAAACCCGTTGACAAATCCATCTTCTTCCACCTCGATCTTGCTCGGAATTATGACGATGAAGTTCAACACCCTCCCGAGGTGGAGGGGACGAGAGGACACCCGGCTAGAAAATTGTGATGACTCGGTCCAGTCAGTGATTTCGTAAATAGATCTGCAACCTGAGAGGAAGATGGAACAAAAGAAAGAGAAATCAAGCCATTGAGAAATTGTTGTCGCACGAAAGTGACAATCAATTTCAACATGCTTGGTTCTCTCGTGAAATCTTGGGTTCTTCGCGATGTGTATCGCCGCTTTCAAGAGGAGCCAATGGGGATGGACAGATCTTGAAAAATACGAACTAGCCGGGTAAGTTCGACAACCACGCGACGCGTTGTGAACGATACTTTTTGGAAGTTTGCTTTTTCGATTTCCATGTGAAATCGGAGAACCTCCAAGAGAAATGTAGAACACATTACCGATTTCCTTGAATCGGACGGTACCCCCGTCCGATCGCAAAAAGCAAGAAGCTCGAAAGGAAGTGGATGCATTGAGAAAAAAAAAGGATCTCTGGACAAGTAACGAAGAACCCTCGCAAAAATTTTGAGATGAGGTTGACGAGGATCTTGCATATCTTGGCTTAAGTGTTGGACGATAAATGCAAGATCCGTCTATGAGTTAAATAATTCACTTCCCAAGAGATGACGATATAAAGTGGGATTTGGAATAGCATCCCCGCTGATTGAGTAACAACTTGACGATAGGATCTAATGGAGATGAGGCCCGGAGATAAGTGCGCGACGTCAAACTCATTCAA
Source organism: Lycium ferocissimum (assembly GCF_029784015.1). Taxonomy (NCBI): domain Eukaryota; kingdom Viridiplantae; phylum Streptophyta; class Magnoliopsida; order Solanales; family Solanaceae; genus Lycium; species Lycium ferocissimum. Next base: position 50,702,373 of record NC_081343.1, on the reverse strand, counting down.
GAGGTCGAGCGTGAATTTTCTTTGAGACAAGATCAAGCCTTGGGATTCTCGCAAAACTTCCATGCCCAAAAAAAAATGTAAGTCCCCTAAATCCTTAATTTTAAATTCCTGATGAAGAAAATACTTGAGAGAATGAAGCTCTGCACTATCATTTCCTGTTAAAATGATATCATCGACGTATACAGCAACTATTGATATAGAAGAATTGGATTTCTTAACAAAAACAGAATAATCATTAAGAGAATGAGTGAACCCCTTAAAATTCAAAGCGGATGTTAATTTTGAGTACCGTTGTCGTGAAGCTTGACGAAGACCATAAATAGATTTCCATGATTTACACACATGGGAAGGAGATGGGGGAGTAGTACCGGCGAAATTTCATATATACCTCTTCGTCAAGATCCACATGCAAAAACGCATTATTAACGTCTAATTGAAAAAAGGCCCCACCTTTCTTGGTAGCGTAGCCAAAAGACATCTAATAGTGGTCATTTTCACCACGGGTGAAAATGTTTCATTAAAATCGATGCCTCTCTTTGTATGTCACCCCCAATAATAAACGAGCCTTGACCTTTCAATGGTACCATCATTTGTTTGCTTAACTTTATAAACCCATTTACGGGGTAAGGCACTTTTGACAGTGGTAATGAACCACTTTGTGTGTTGTTTAGCTCGAGCTTTGTATTTCTTTATCCATGCTTCTTTTTCCATCCTTTATGAAGTCTTTGCTGATTGTAGCTAACGGAGTTCTTGAATAGTTGACAAAGAGCATAACATATGTTGATTAGAAGAAGAAAGATCATTAATAGAAAAGGAAATAGGACTCAACTTGAGAGACAATAGCGATGCGACATCGGTGAAATGAGCGCATTACAAATATAGTCTTGAAGATAGCGGGAACCTTGTGTTCTCTAGTGGATTTTACGAGAATTATAGAAGTAGCGAGATGAGGGAACAGGAACAGGACTAGGGAAAGAATGCGGAACAGAATGGTCAGGGGAAATAGGTGGAGAGGACAGATCAGAAGAACTGGAACTTGGTGGTGTAGATGGAGAAGGTGGAAGAGGATTATTATGGGAAGTAGGTGGAATAGAGGGTGTAGTCGGTGGCGAAGTAGATGCGATAAGAATTTGATCGAAAGGAGTGAAAGAAGAAGATGAATCGAGAGAAGATAGGAGGAGGACTAGGCCCGATGTTTAGGTGGAAAATAAGAAGAAATAGGATTAAAAGAAGCAAAAGGAAAATATTCTTCATGAAAAACCACGTCTCTTGAAACAAAAACCTTGGAATGTGCTATATCTAGGACCTTATAACCCTTCTTTCCATGGGGATAACCTAAAAACACACAAGGTATGGCTTTGGGATCAAATTTAGTTCTGTGAGTGGGTAGGGTGGAGGCAAAACACAAACAGCCAAAGCATCTAAGTGAGTTGTAATTTGGTTTTGTGTGAAAAAGTAATTCAAAAGGTGTTTTGTGATGTAAAATTCTGGATGGGAACCTATTTATTAGATAAGTAGGCTATCAAAACACAATCCCCCCGATACTTAATAGGCAAATGAGATTGGTATAGAAGTGCCATTTCGTTTTAAATGTTTATGCTTTCGTTCTACAATTCCATTCAACTTGACACACATGAGGTTTGATGTAAAATTCCTTTGGAAGTAAAAAAATCGGATTGAACGATTTTGCCCTAATTCAAAAGCATTATCGACCTTATAATTTTTACTTTAGTTTGGAATTGTCTTTCCACCATGGATAGAAAAGATTTAAGAAGTCTGAAAAAGGCATTTGACTTGAATTTAACAAAAAAGTCCATGTTCCTCTACTAAAATCATCCAAATAGTAAGAAAAAATTTATGTCCATCATAAGTGGCGGTTTTGTATGGTCCCAGTGTCGATGTGAATTAAATCAAAAGTTCTCTTAGTGGAAATAGTACTTGTGGGAAAGGGAGTTTGGGCTTGTCTTGCCAATCGGACGGAAAGATTAGAGAAAGGTTGACAAGAAGATATAGAACTGCAGGAAACTTTCTTCATATTGCTCAAAGGCATGTGGCCTAACCTATAGTGCCACAACTGTTCTTTTACATTGCTATCAAAACAACTAAGACAAGAATTGAAACTAGGACTAGATTTAACTAATAAGCTGGTTTTACATGAACTAAAAACGAAATTTGAAATAGTGATTTCTTGGATGAAAAAGGAGTATTCTAGCGAAACTTGACTTCTTAGAGATGGTTGACTTGAATTGAGAATGTATAGACCTCCTTGTGCTCTGCGATCTCCGGAGGGCTCTTGAGAGAAGGGCCTGCATAAAACAAGAATTAGGAGTGAATAGAATATAAGATTGGAGTTGTTTACATAGTTTTGAACGCAGACAATAAATTAAACTTGAAGGAAGGAATATATAACACATTATGAAGTAATAAGTTAGGCAAGATGGACCTTTGTCCCTGAATGAGTTACTTTGACTCTATAGGAATTAGGAAGGTTAACCATTTGAGGTTGAGGAAGAACCCTTAAGTTAGAAAGGAGAGCTTTGTTATGTGTCATATGTTGAGTAGCTCCACTGTCTAATATCCAAGAACAACTGTCGACATTAATAAAACAGGCATAAGAGTTGAAAAATTTAGTTATACCAGCAAAACTCATATTAGCAAAAGCTTCAGTGACATTCTCAGGCTGCTGGTCAGTCTTGTATTGTTGAAGAAGTTGAGAGACATTTTCTGGCTCAAGCTTTGTTGCATGTCACTTATTTCTTCACTAGATCCAAAAACATTATTGACTTGGTACAAAATTTCCTTGGTCTTGTGAACTTAAAATCGAAGGAAACCATGAAGCCTATAGCATTTATCAATGTTATGTCACAGTTTCTTACAATAACCACAAATCAGATTATTCTTTTAGAGTCAAAAGTTGGTTTACGATTTCTATAGTCATTAAATCTCCTTCCTCTTGTTGATTAGCGACGGTGAAAGATGATTCACCGGGGTAGGATGGTGTAGCATGAATCTCCTTTGTTTTCATCTTGTACCACTAGTGAATAAGCTTGACCAATAGAAGGTAAAGGGAAGACAACGGAATGTTGCTTCTGCGCCTATGAACACGTCATTTAGTCCCATTAAAAGCATATGACCTTTCATCTTGATGTGCTTTGTGTCCTTTCTTTTTTGCACCACAAATACATGTGCACACCTGAGCGATAAGGTGTTTAAGGCATCCAGACTCATCCCTCAAACTTTTCATTTTTGTGAAATAAGTTGACACGCTTGTATTTCCTTGAGTTACGGCATTTAAATCCTTTTGAAGTTGGAAAAGTTTTGCACCGTTGCTGACCAAATCTTTCTTCCCGGGTCTCTCCCACAAATCTTTGGCAACGGCCCCGAATACAAAACACTCTCGGCTATTTCTTTTGAAAGAGAGTTCGATAGCATGTGACGGACCGTATCATTACGGCGGATCAGCCTTCGTAGGATAGGATCGGAGGTCGGAAACGACTATGGATCCATCGGTAAATCCAAGCTTGTTCTTGGTGAAAGAAGCGATAATTACTCCTCTCTTCCACGGCCAATGCCTCTTCCATCAAAAACGGAAAGCAAGACTCATCCCTGGATAATCAGGGTGAAGATAAAAAGGATGGTGGAATCAACAACATTAGTTGTAGTTGATCCGATGATGCGATAACATCGTCAATATTTTATTAACACTCTTATATTTGACATTGTAAAAATGATAAATCAAACAAATAGCAGGAAAAAAAAATTTAGAAGATGGTCTGAAAAGCTATTCCTGCTTTGATACCATCTTTGGAATAGAAAATTCTATTTGGAATGAAAAATAGAAAATTTTAAATTTTTTGATTTAATTTCGTGAATAGTCTTGAGCATTGTATCTAATTTATACACAAGTGTAAAGGAATCTAATCATGACAAATTGCCGTATACATTTACAATACATAACAAACTAGTACTAGAAATTAGCGAGCAAACATATCATAAATATTTACAAGAATGAAATGCGGAGGGTTTGTATAATGGGCCAAAATTTCTATTGTATCGGTGGCTGTTAGTCTTCAATAATTACGGCCCAAAGGAGAAAGAAATCGATGAAGTAATGAAGCCCAATACTCGAATAAACTTGTTCAAAATATCGAAGCAGTTTGGAATCTTACGTCCCTTTGTGGCTTGTTTGACTAAGAAAACCCATTGACCAAATCCATCTTCTTCCACCTCGATCTTGCTCGGAATTATGACGATGAAGTTCCAACAAGCCAGCACTCAAACAGTCAAACTAGTGCACCATTCAGTCTCTTTTATCTATGGGTTCCTTCATATAATACTAGATATATTTTAAAAATTATACACATAATATATCGAATTTAGTCAGATATGTGAGTTCACGTGACTCATTGTTATACATAAATTCGCTTCTGCATGTAGAAACTTTGAGTAATTAGTGAATCCAAATACTAAATATTTATATTCTTGAAACATCACATATAGAGTTTTTCTCGCGGAGAATCACATAGTAGCTAACCCGTATGACCAAAATTTTGAAAAAATCAGCTGATTAAATATTAAACAAAAGTATATATCATAAATAAAAGAAAATGAAGGAAAAACTAACAAAAGTTTCTTCACTAGGGAGCGTAATAAAGTTAGGAATTCCTCTGGAATTAGCTTTGCTCTACTTTGAGACTTTAAAATGTAGGCAAAAGGGTCAAATATACCCCTCTACGTTGTTTTATTAGTTAAATATACTCTCCGTTAGTGAAAGTTAATAAAAATACTTGGCGTCTTAAAATCTTTCTGTTGGATGGAAATCCCCAAATCCCCTCAAATTACCCAATTTCAAAAAAATTACCCACTTTTTTTGCTTGTATCCATCCAAAAAATTTTAAATTCTTAGCTAAAAAAAGAAAAAAGTAAAACATGCCCAAATGATAAAATCCCAAAACTCGCTACAATTTAAATGCTTTAAATCAGAAACGAATCTTGGTGCGACCATACTTGGAGTCTATCAAGGACAAGTTGACTTATAATATAATTACAGCCAAATCTTGGTGCAGCCAATCAGGTGACTTATATCTTGATAAGCCCTAATTGGTGACAAATATGGTAACTAGACGACTTTCAAAGATTAAAATTCACTGGTAGCGTGAACAAATTACTCTGAGGCTAGTATAGCTGTGAATTGTGATTCTTTAATTCATTGCTTTGGTGATTAACAAAGAATATTAGTTACCAAAAAATTACGTTATCAATATATATAACTGAAACTTTATAAATCATCTGTAATTATAGTAACCTAATTACTCCAATTTATACATAGAATTATACTCTTTACTTAATTGGCCGCCAACCCTATATATGTCACTTCACTATGAAACTATCCACAAATTAATTCAGCTACAATTTATTTCTTTAACATTTACTAGAAAATGACTGAATATCTCACATTTAGTGTTCATACTAATAATGGCAAGGTGCTGCTCCAACGAACAATTAATTGATGAATGCCATATAGCCACATATAAGTTTGGTTGGCTGACATTTACAAAAAAATCGTTTTTCCACCGGTTTTTTCTCGCAACTTGTCAGAAATTTAATAAACCAACATACATTCTTGCACACAAACTTAAAATAAATACACACACGAGTTCAAGTACTGGCTGCATTTGGAGTTGAATTTAAAGATTAAATTTGAGGTGGGTTTTGGATTTTATTATTTGGGTGTATTCTTGCTTTTTTCTTGTTTTCTACATGGAAGAAGATGAAGCTAGAGCTTGATGATGATGATGATAAGCGGGTCGGGCGGGGCGGGTCAACAAAAAAAGTGGGTAATTTTTTTGAAATTAGGTAATTTGAGAGGATTTGCGGATTTCCATCCATATAGGGACATAAGTGTGAAGTTTGAAGACGGCAAGAGTATTTTTATCAACTTTCACTAACGAAGGGTATATTTAACTAATAAAACAAAGTAGAGGGGTATATTTGACCCTTTTCCCTAAAATGTAAGCAAACCCTATGCTTCAATTAACTGTTTTATTTGACACCACTCGATCTTTTTATTTTGAAATTTGGATGCATGCAACTAATGGAGCTGTGTGTATGTGTTATTTAGACCAACTAAATTGACCTGAGTTTTTCCTTATTTCCTATTTGAAAGTTGAAATTATTTACCTCCACGTACTAAAATAGGAACAACAATTGTTAAGAGTACTATTTCATCTAGCGTTACTAGACGCGGATAATTAGACCAAGTTTAAGCTTTGACAAGAAATGGTCATAGTCCATTTCTTATATAATGGTCATAGTCCATTTCTTATATATTCTCCTAATTGGCTATAGACTCTTTCCTATCAAGTCGACGTATGTATATATTGACTTGTAAGGTCAACAATAATTGATTAACCACATATAGGATTATTATATTTCTATCATATCACTATAAAACCTCTTAATTAGAAATCCACTCATACCCGACAAATTAACAAATCCAAACAAGCCATCGAAAATGAAGAATAATCACATTATATTTCTCCTTTCCCTCTTCTTCATGATCCTTAATGGCTTTGTTTCATGTAGTGAAGAAACAAAGGTGTATGTAGTGTACCTTGGAGAGCACAGTGGAGAGAAGACATTGAAAGAAATAGAAGATCACCACTGCTCATTTCTTCATTCAGTCAAGGGTACTACTTCCAAAGAAGATGTTAGAGCATCACTACTTCACAGCTACAAGAACGTCATCAATGGCTTCTCCGCCTTGTTAACACCACAAGAAGCCGATATGATATCAGGTACAAACTTCATAAAACTCGTACATATGAACTTACAGCTTAACCGGTTAGAAAGAACACACTATAACTTAATTATGTTATGTGTCAACACACACCTCTAGTATCATGGGATAAACATATGTGAAAATATTATTATTTTTGCACTCTAGCTAGCTAGTGGAGAGATTTGTACTCCAGACATAGATACCTTGTTATATTGTATAATCGACTGTTTGAGCTAACCCACTTTTAATATTATCTATGAAAAATTAATTAATTATATTATGTCTTAGCACTACGTACCAATTAAATTGCCCGTTTGTTAGTTACTCTCATATGTGTCTGACCAGTGTAAGTTGTTTCTTTTTTTACAGGGATGGAAGGGGTAATATCAGTTTTTCATAGTGATCCTCATGAAATAAAGCCTCATACTACTAGATCTTGGGACTTTGTGAGCTTGCTGGAAGGGACTTCGCTAATAAATTCTGGAGAAGATTTGCTGGAAAAGGCAAGTTATGGAAAGGACATTATTGTTGGGGTTATGGACAGTGGTAAGAGTTTTTCTTTACTTCCTTCTTTTAATTTTTTTAATTTGAATATAATACTCTTTGGGAACCCAAAGTTAATTATATACTCATATTTTGACACAGTCTATACGTATGGTAGGAAGATTTGATCAAGAATATCACCGTGGTCTAACCCCCTTTTTTCCTTCTTGTGTGTGTATGTGTGCTTGTTAATGTATCACTGTCTGTCAATTCAAGGCCTGCACTTTCCTTTTTCTTTTCCGTTTTCCCCCTATTTTCTTCTCTGGGTTGTTGAACTTACATTTATTTATAGTATTGACAAAAAACTAAAGAAACCTTAAGGCAACCTTCATTGTCGACCCCGATACTCTGTTTGTAAATATGTTTTTCTTGAGAATCAGTAAGGCAAAGTACTTAAGATATCTATGGCAAAAAAGACCAGGTTTACATCCTCCTTTATACCTCAAAATTGTCTAATTATATTTACTCTTCATTTTTTCATCAAGGGGTGTGGCCAGAATCTTCAAGTTTCAATGATGAAGGAATGGAACCAGTTCCAAAGTCATGGAAAGGAATTTGCCAAGAAGGTGTTGCCTTCAATGCCTCCCATTGCAACAGGTTGAACTAGTCTTTCCAATTAGTCAAAATGTTAGGTCATAATTACCCCTATTACTTAGTCAATGACGAGTTAATTTCAGCCATTATTTTCGCTCTATGTTTAACTTATATACACTGACAATGTAAATTAACTTTTTTTGCTCCTTTGTTTCTAAAGGAAATTAATTGGAGCGCGATACTATTTAAAAAGTTACGAGGCAAACTTTGGTCCACTTGACGAGACAAGGGACTTTCGTTCACCAAGAGACAGAGACGGTCATGGTACTCACACAGCAGCGACAGTGGGTGGTCGTAGAGTAGCAAATGCATCAGCAATTGGTGGATTTGCAATGGGTACAGCCAGTGGAGGTGCCCCGAATGTTCGTCTTGCCATCTATAAAGTATGTTGGCCTGCTCCAGAACAGAGCTTATCTGAGTTAGCTACATGCCTTATAGATGACACTATTGCTGCTTTTGATGATGCTATAGCTGATGGGGTTCATGTACTCAGTGTTTCACTAGGGTCTATACCTAAAACAACGTATTACACACAGAATGGGATTGCGATTGGATCTTTGCATGCGGTGAAGAGGAATATTATAGTAGCTTGTAGTGCTGGAAATAATGGCCCGACGGCTTCAACTGTCGCAAATGTAGCACCATGGATTATCACTGTTGGTGCAAGTAGTATTGATCGAGTTTTTTCATCTCCAATTATGCTCGGAAATGGAATGATCGTCGAGGTAAGGGTCGACCCATGAATCGTTAATATATATTGTTTAAGTTCTATGCACTTTATGTATAGAAAATGTTTACAGAATTAGATCGCTTAGAAGGTAGACACAAGCGAATCTATGTTATAATCATTAATTAGTAACCTGATAAAATGGTAAGTAACCTACTATGGCAAATGAAACTATATTGATAATGCAAAAGAACATTACACTGTCAGTGCATATAGCTGAACCCTTATCAAGATTACCATCAAGTTGTTAAATCCAGTTTTACAAGTAAATTAATTTGTCTTTATTTAATTTATAATATATAGGGACAAACAGTAACTCCAATAAGGAGGAGGAGGTTGCATCCTCTGGTTTATGCAGGAGATGTAGAAATTAGAGGAACTACGACAACCGCTACAACCGGGTAACTTTCATTTTACTTTGTAATTCTTTTATCTCTTCAATCTTAATGAGTAGATGTAATAATGAAAACTAACTATTTTGCTGCTCTTATTATACAGAGTATGTCGTCCTGGTACACTATCAAGAAATCTTGTTAGAGGAAAAGTTGTCCTATGCAGAGGTGGTGGTATACAGGCATCAATGGAAGTGAAAAGAGCTGGAGGTGTTGCAGCTATTTTAGCAACTCCATTTAGTGAGATACAAGTCACCCCTTTTTTGTATCCCACAACAGTTGCTTTCTCAGATGGCCTAAATACAATTCGAAAATATATACAGACTGAAAAAAATCCAATGGCAACACTTCTCCCAGGGAACACATTGATTGGTACCAAGCCAGCACCTGTCATGGCTCTTTTCAGTTCCAAGGGACCAAATAGTGTCGATCCTAACATTCTCAAGGTAATATATATGTATATCAGCCCCACAAAATGAATATTTCTAGCAAGTAACCTGTCTATTCCAGACTAGTAACTCACTTCTTAAGCATAATTTTCATTAAAGCTCTTTTACAGTAGTATTCTCAGTGCATACAAGGTAAACTCTTTCTGAAGAATACTTTTACATTAATTGCAGCCAGACATAACTGCTCCTGGATTTAACATACTAGCCGCTTGGAGCGAGGCATCATCTCCCTTGAAATTGCCAGAGGATCGTCGAGTTGTTAAGTACAACATGCAGTCTGGAACTTCCATGTCTTGCCCACATGTTTCTGCTGTAATTGCACTTTTAAAATCTATTCATCCAAATTGGAGTAGTGCTGCAATCAGATCAGCTCTAATGACCACTTGTAATTCTACTTTACTCTATTTCTCGTAAAAAAATCTATTCGTTGTTAATTTTTTCTATAGAATTTCTCACAGACATTTGTTTTTACTGCAGCAACAATCAATAATGTAGTTGGTAGGCCAATAACAAATGCAACTGGTGATGATGCAACCCCCTTTGAATACGGAGCTGGACATTTCAGGCCATCAAGAGCAGCAGATCCTGGACTTATTTATGATGCTACGTACAATGATTATCTTCTATATCTCTGTAGTCAAAACATAAGCCTAGATTTGTCGTTCAACTGCCCTGAGAAAGTACCCCACCCGAGCAACCTGAACTATCCATCACTTGCAATAGCTAACATCAATGGATCAAGCAGGATTGTCAGAAGAGTCGTTACAAATGTTGGAAAAGATAATTCGACTTATGTTTTAGCTGTGAGGTCACCTCCGGGATATGTTGTTGATATTGTTCCAAAAACGTTGCGCTTCAGCAAGTTGGAAGAGAAACGTAGCTTCAATATAACAGTTAGAGCAGAAAGTAGTGTTGAAAGGAGAAATGAGTTTGCCTTTGGTTGGTACACATGGAGTGATGGAGTCCATGTGGTTCGAAGTCCCATTGCAGTATCATCATCAACATAACTTCCACTATTGTGAATAGTGCCCAAAATATTTCAGTGTTATATTAACTGAAGCATGATCATGCGAATGAATTGTACTATGCGAAATATAGAAGTTACTATCTCGTTGCTCCACTCATTTGTATACATATACATTATTTGATTAACTCTATATTTTCTCCCAAATCCCAACAATGGCCATCAAATTTCAAAAGATGATGAAAATAAAAAAACGTTTCATTCAACCTTAATACTTTAGTGTGGCTGCTCAACCTAATAAAGGATCAATTTGAATACCAAATCATACTTTTAAAAAAATGATTAATTTGTTTCACGGTCTGACTTCTATTCCACCTTTTTTTGTGATATGATCTAGCGTTTGTTTACACCATTTTTATATGTACAGATGAACAGCCTTTGCATGCTGAAACTTAACTTTTTTGGAGTAATGTCAACGACGTATTGCCAATTCTCACAAAATAACTGGTGCTATTTTGGAAGCAATTAACGTCTTTCCTGGGAGGAGTGTTGCCATTGGATTCGGAGCACTGTTTATGTTCAACGTTTGCACTTCTTGAAGTTCTTCCATATTTTCGCAAGGAATTTTTTTTTTTTCAATAAAACTGAATAATTTTGAAATAATGGTTAAATGTTAATTAATGGTCCGAAAGGTGGCTATTTGCCTAACTCTTCCCTTGGCTATTGCTTTCTAACCTTGGGCTAAGCCTTACTTCCAGGCCTAGCCATTTAACTATATTAATTTCAGGCAGGGGCGGATCCAGGATTTTCATCTAGGGTGTTCGAAAAAAAAAGAAAGTTAAATATACACTGTAATTTTTTGCCGAGGGTGTTCGAAAGTTAATATATGCACATAAATACGTAAAATTTACCCTATATATACCTTTTGTAATTTTTTCGCCGGGTGTTCGGGTGAACACCTCTTTGCGATTATCATCCGCATCGATTTCGGATTAGGGGCAATTCGCAGGATTGTCCTTCGCTGGGGATGGTCTTTAAATTTTGTCCCTCAAATCAGTAATCTTTAATTTTTGTCCTTGGCTACAAGCCTCTTGGTTTTAGGTTCGAACCCCGCTCAGTCAAAAATTAAAAAAAATTCGCAAGGCATAAGTTGGGATTCGCAGTGCATAAGTTGGGTTTTAAACTCTGCCTTAAGGCAAAAAACAATATATATATATATTATTTTGCTGGAATTTTGTAAACCTCTGCCTTAAGGCTTGATTTTGGGTAAAAGTTTGCTTTAAGACATAAGTATTAAAGACCACCAATTTGAGGGACAAAAATTAAAGACCACCCCAAAAGAAGGACAATCCGCACAAAAAAATGATTTCAGGCTACAATCATCCTAGGCTTGAACAGGGTCATACTTTGAAAAGCTCACCTTCAACTTACAAATTTCATGCACAACCACATTCATTTTAATCGAAAGTCTTGAGTTCGAGCTTTGGGGATATAGAATTTTGGGGTAGAGAACGCTTGACAATCTTAAAAGGCCTACATAGCGTGAAAAGGAATTAATTGGACCAGTAGACTTCAGATACCGAAGAGTTCAATCCTAAAAAAAGATACAAGCAAATGCCTTTTGTAGCAAGATGTTTTTGCGCGGATTGCCCTTATTTGGGGTGGTCTTTAAACTTTACTCCTCGCCTGACACCCCAAGGTTGTGGGTTCGAACCCAACTCAGTTAAAAAAAAAATCCAGCTCAGTTAAAAAAAAAAAAATCGCAAGGCAGACTTTGCAAATTGCAAATCTGCCCAGCAAAATTCTGCCCACCATTTTGAGGGGTAAAAATTAAAGACCACCCCTAGCGAAGGGCAATCCTGCAAATTGGCCCTTTATGTATGGGCTACATATTCAAAGCTTAGGGTAATGAAGAATGAGTTAAAGTGGCCCAATGACTAAATTTGCATGTTGGAGAAGATAAAGAGTTTTGAACCTATTAAAGTTTGACTAAACATTTATAATTTGCAAATCATTAAATGACTACTCTTTAATTTGGAGGCCACCAATTTGGAGGACAAAAGTTAAAGACCACCAATTTGGAGGACAAAAATTAAAGATCACCCCAAATAAAGGACAATCTGCGCAAAAAAAAAAAGTACATAAAGAGACGGATGTAATGTTGCGACACACTAAGTCTTTGATGCGGAACTTCATTTTTTATTTTTTTTTTTTGTACAAAGATACCCTAAATTAGAATAAATATTAGGGAAATTTGCATGGCATAACTAACTACTGGCACATATTTATATTTAGTAGCTATAGTTTAGATTAATTACCTCCTATAGCTAAAAGTAATATGTTAAATACAATTAATAGCTACATATATGTTTAAAGTAGAATACTTTATTTTTATTATTGATAATTTTTTCTTCTTGCTGCTAAGCCGATGGACAGCCATCGGAGCTCCGCAAACGAGCTCCGATTTCTTAGCCACATGTTTGCTACCAGTTTAACTATCTTTCTTTCTTTAAAATTGAAAAAAAAATCAAGTCAGACACCAATAGATTTTCTTCAACAAAACGGAAAGCTACAGTAAGTATAATTTCTGTCACAGCATATTAAAAATTTATAATAGTATCAGATAACTTCGAAACTGTATGTATAAAAAATTTTAATTTATTAATTGAAAATGGACACAGCCACAACGAACCACGCCGCCACAACAAGCTCCGTCGAAACACGACGGAGCTCCAGATCTATAGCTTTCACTGTTTCCGCCAGATCCGACGCCGATGGCGGAGCAACGACGGGCTGTTGTTGTTGTTGTTATGAAATTTCCGGCAGATCTGGCCAGAAATCGTTGTTGTTGTTATTGTGAAATTTTAGGCAGATCTGGCCAGAACTAGGGTTTGGTGCGGTTGTATTCACAAATACGACGATTGTATTCACTTTTTTGAGCTTTTTTTGTTAAATTTTTATATTGTATTCATTTTTTTTAGCGTGTATTTGTTAGCATAAGGGCTATTGTTGTTGTTGTTGTGAAATTTCCGGCAGATTTGGCCGGAAATCGTCGGTAAATCTAGCCGGAACTAGTGTTTGATGTTGTTGTATTCCACGAATTCTGATCATTGTATTCACATTTTTGAGCTATTTTTTTGTTAAATTTTTAGATTGTATTCATTTTTTTTAGGGGTGTATTTGTTAATTTTTGGCGTATCTATGTTTTTATATATTCAGTTTCTTTCACGTTGTCATTAATACATCGAACTCATTTATGAATACAGATAATGCCATTTCGTTAAATACGGTGGAAAAAAATCGCAAAAAATTTGAATACAACCGAAAAAAAAATGAATACAGCGAAAAAAAAGTAGTTATGCCATGTAAATATTGAAAACGTAGTTATGCCAATTTTAAACCCCTAAATTGTAGTCATTTATGTAAAATCCCCTAAATATTAAGGGTGCATTCATTATTTTAAAATACAATAGGCACGATACTAAAAATCTTAATTATCTAATCTGCATAAATTTTGGATCCGCTTACGTCTATAGTCACCTCATATCCAACTAGCGGCGCATTCTTCTCAACCAAAGAGTAATGGATATATTGTTCTTCAATTCCCTATCACTTCTTGTCTTGTAAGCAACACTAACTACTTGAGTAGGAGATAAACAACTAATTATGTAGCATGTTATTTTAGACTTTCTTTACATAGCAATCGTGAAAATAAGTTAAAGCTGGACGACTATTGCTCGTTTTCTTAAAGGAAAATCAAGAACTAAAACAAAAAAATAAAACGATGCACCATCCATTCAATTTTAACTGTTTTTTTAGCTTTTTTTTACGTCCATTAAGAAAAATAATAAATACAAGGTATAGTTTACTAAGTTATTCCTATTTATTAGATGTTTTTTGAAAATTGAGTTGTATTAATAAGAGCTACTTCTTTAATGTCAAAGGGCGTAGTTGGAAATAATTATCAATTTTAGTCTTGAATTTCTAAAGTGACAACTATTTTGGGATATTTTTTTCGAGCTATAGCGACAGATAAAGTGGGACGGAGGGGTAGTTATTTAAGAGTATGCAATAAGTTATTTAAGAGTCTATGCAAATGTCCCTTTCTTACGCAACCATTTAAAATTTGCTCTTATTTTTAAAGTTGTGCAAATATAACTTTTGGGACTGATAAAATATCATCATGTTGTTTAATGTCTACAAATTTTCCCCTTACGGTAGATAGGGCCTTATCGCTTTATTAATAACATATATAAGGCTGACTTTTTTCAATTTGATCAGAATCAAATATGCTACTTAATAGTAGAAACTCAACGAATTTCATTTCCTATAGGCGTAGGACTGAAAGAGAGTGAAATGGAATCTAAAAGAGATCTAGCATTAGGCAATTACACCATGGTCTAAAAGATCCATAAGTTACTAAGAAAAAATAAAAGAAGGGTTACTAATAATTGTCCAAAAAAAATGTATGTATAGTAGAAAAAACAATTTGTGTTGATCAAAATTTCCTAATCGATATGTAAGTTTAGCTTACATAGAGCTCTCTTGTGCGTAGCTATTCTTCAATGGGTCTAAAACAAATCCAAGAAAGTTTACAAGAGAGGAAAAATCTCCGATTATGTAGGTATAAAGTCTTGACATGTAGATTACCTAAAACTTCTTGACTTGAAAAAGTAGAATACATCAACTTGATCTTGATTTAGGCACCCACTCGTGGGGTTGAAAGTAAAGGGGAGAAATAAACAAAACAAAGTAATAAATTAAACGTTAATTAGGTGTCTATTCGCCGAGTCTTAAAAGTTTCACAAATGGACACGAAAAAGCTATTAATCAAGTCCTCAAATTTTCAGAATAAGATGATCAGAGCGAAGTCGATAGTCGTTATCATACACCAAATACTACTCCCTCCGTTCTTTTTATTTGTCGTTTATTAAAAAGTTCATACGAAATATTTGATTACACTTTGTTCTTTTTCTTCTATGAGCTATTAATAACTGTATATCTTAATTCCTTCGATATTGAAGATGAAAAATGTATTTTCTTGAATTTTTTAATATTAAATATTCTAAAACAACTATTTGGAAACAAAGTAACAGATAAAAATGACAAAAAAGCAGCACAACACATATATATGAACCACAAGCACGCAAGATGGTACAATAATTGTTTTAAGAAAATGACTCCTTTGAGTCTCAAAACTCAGGTCGTTTTCTTTTGAATGTAATACAATACGTTAAGTACCTATTTTAATTAGCTTTGTAGCTATGTGTTTCACTTTACTTCGGCGTTAGAAATGGGCCGCACAGCTCGTTGCCAAGTACATATACTCGACGGCAATATTATCCAAATGGGAGAATATGCATCAAAGATAAATTCCGTTAATTATAATCCTTCTTTAACTTCAACATACACTAAAATTTTAGAAGGGTTCTGTTACTTTCTGAACAACTTTAAAGTAATATAAATAACTCTATTTTTTATCAACCTCAGTTTTAAGAAAATTAAGCACCAATCCTTATTTGCCACGTGTTAGATTCTTTTTGCCATTTTTTTTTTTTTAATTTTAATTATTTATTGATGTTTTGTTATTAGTTTCTGTGAGCAACCACTAATACTTGTATTAAGGTAGATGTCAACATTACATCCCTTGGAGTGTGGCCCTATGCTTCGAGTTGTTTCTTTTTATTTATTTATTACCTTTGTGCGTGTGTGTGTTTGTTTATTTTTTTACTTTTACTTTGAGCGCGAGGTATGGATGGTACAGCTCTTTGCCTTATAGATACTTGGTGGCAAATATTTATCCAATCCGAAATATAGAATGGATAATGAGGGATGCAATTTACTTCACGAAAGCAACAACAGTAGCAAGTACTAACGTGGCATTAAAGCAGAGAACAATTCGTGAGATTCCTTTGTGCCTCTGACGTACCAATGCACTGCTTAACACTTGTCTACATAACAATGATTTGTCGTGTTTGAATTATTTTAACTGTTTTGCGCGGGGGGGGGGGGGGGTGGCGTGGTGTGGGATTACGTTTTAATCCATTTGGATACCAAACACGTTATTTTAACGTAATGAAAATCTTGATAGGTGCATGGTCGTATTTTACGTAAAATAATTCTATTATTTCACAATTTTTTGAGTGAATTATATATATAAATACAATTTAACTTCCAAATATTGTTTTTAACTTTAAATTCGACCACTTTACTTTTCGACGTTCGTCAAGCAAATTTCATATAAACAGGTTAACATTCAATACAACTGAAAAGAGGGCATTCAGTGAATCAATTTGGAGCTCTAATTTTTCCAACTTATATACCTTACAAATAGAAATACTCCATTAGAACATCTAATCAAATTACAATGATATAACTTTTACAACAATAAAAGGAAATATGATAAAGAAAGAAAAAAAAAATACCATAAACACATGTGCATGAGAAAAGCTTCTATCAAAAAAAAAAAGTCATGGAATTTTCATCTAACCTTTACCAAATACATTCTATAATGATCAATTGTAAATATCTCCCCCAAACTTATCCTCTTACCCACGTTCACAGCTTAGCCGTCAGAGGAGAACCTACCAATTTATCTATGCAACACTGGTAATTGATAGAGTCTGCGAATTAAATGGGCTCCAAAATAAATTAAACATTTTTTCTTTTAATAGGAGAGCTGGGAATGAGGAGAAGCTTACAAAGTAAAAAATTAAATTCTAATCAACAAGGTAAAAGTTCAGATAATTAATCAATCAAGTAGACAAGTAAAAGTCACCTAACTGAACTCCATTATAACGCATTAATGGATTCTACCTTTTTTTGTTGTCCATTTATGGGCAATTTGCATATTAAAGGAGGTGACCTACTTGTTATGAAATCTTAGGTATGAAAGTGTGAATTTCAAGCATATAGTAAAAATAAATCTCGCGCCCTTCTGATAATTTTGACTTGCTCTTAGGCTGTTGTTGACCGGTTTCGCTCCCAAGACGATAAGATGCATTTGCTAAACCCATCGATCCTTCAACCAATTTCATGGAAATTATGTTTTTGATAATTGAACAAGTGACCTATTGTTATATAATTCCTAACGCGAGCTAAAATTGTAACAGAGATGAATATCACAATCATCATGTGGGTCACGTTTTTTATATGCCAACTATCAACAAATGGACCCAAAAATAATATCCATTGCTGAATTAGTTAAGTTCATTTTGGCCGTGTATTCCTATTCACATGTAGTGTTCATCTTAAAAAAATTACAAGAACTTGTGATTGCATTAATTTGAGCTATTAAATGCCTATATTACTTGGTGCTGAATAAGTTGAACCTGCAGTATACTGTATAGCAACCAAAAATAAAAAATAAAAAAAATACCAATGTACACCAACCCAGAGTTCGATAGGATTTATTGGTCTCAGGGATGTGGTAGTTGGTTAGAATTATGCAGGTATTAATAATATAGCGATTAGTTATGCGAGAATCTATATATTATTTTATGCGGGCACTACTAAAAAAACTGCTGAAAAACGACCTAAAAAAATCAACTTTTCCGACCTCATGAGGTCGGTTTTAAAAAAAAATGCGACCTCAAAACCGACCTCATCAGTAGGTCTGGAAAGAGCAGGTTGCAAATTTTTACCGACCTATAACTTAAATTATTATTTTTCAAATTTTTTAAAACAGCGACCTCACAAGGTCACTTTCTAAAAAACAATTCTATAGAATATTTTTAATAAAATTAAGCGACCTCATGTGGTCGGTACTAAAAATTAGTATTATTTAAATTTTAAATATTACCGACCTCACGAGTTCGGCTTATTAAAAATAATTTATAATATTTACTGTCAAATAAATTTGCAGCATCGTGAGGTCGATATATGTTCGCTACGGATTTTTGTATAATATTACCGACCTCATGAGGTCGGTTTATTTAAAAAAAATATGAGGCGTTTACCGACCTCATGAGGTCGGTTTTTTTGAGGTTGGAAATCAGCAGTTTTTTAGTAGTGTCGGGGTTTAGTTTTTTATGTATTAATTATTCTAGCTTCTATCATTCACAACATAATACATAGATTCCCTCATAAATCATCCATATATTAGTTATGGGGGTTTCTAAATTGCAAAACAAACAGCGAATTAATTTTTTACATGAATAATTTACCTCCTAACTGTTATCCCTGTATTCGAGTTATATATACTGGGAAAAAAAACAGAAAAATGTTTAGTTTCGAGCCCACAGAGAACTGTGTTTCCTTAAGAATTTAATCCCCTCACAATTGCTAAAGGTTTGGATTAATTCCTTTCAGGATAAACGAAATTTTATTCTGCAATATTAATGGGAATTCAAATTGCAGAACTTCAGTGATTCAACAAACGACAGTAAATAACAAGACACTAACTTTTCTCTTGAAAAACTATGCACGGAAGAGAGGAAGAAGAAGATGAAGTTTTCAGAGAGTTATTCCGTGATTCAATATGTGAAATGAAGCAAAGCCTTTGAAAGTTTTATAGCCAACCAGTTGGAGCCGACCACCTGCAAAGACACATGTTCAGAAAGAAGGTATCATTTCTTTTTGGTCGCAAATTTTGAGGAAATAATGAAAATGAAAATAAATTTGGTCCAAAATTTTTATCAATCAAATCATTTGACCATTCCAAATCCGAAACCGAGAGACAATGACGGCGCGAGGAGAGATCTTTTAGTCAACTCTTTAAGAGTTAGAAAAGTGATTCTATATGAATGTAACACCTCGTACGCCCATACTAAACCATATCGGTAACATCCTGTCAGTTCGAGTTAGGTCCTAATGGGTAATATTGGTATTATAATGAAATGTTAGTTATATGAATCCCTTCGGGATGATTTCGAGAGATAGATAGTTGTTTTGAAGTCAAACCAAAAAATGAAGTCCTTAAGGCCTTCTAAATCCGTCTAAATCTGAGACAGACTTCATTCATGGCCAGTTTTCTAGCATTTTTGTTAGTAATTTGAGAAAACTTCCTCCTTGGAAGTTGTAGATAATTGAAATACCTTTCCAAAGGTATATTATGCAGGTCAAACAGACATCTGTACAAAGAGTTATGACCATTTTACTGAAGGGTGGCAAAGCCGAATCTTCACTGGAAATTTCACCCAATGTATGTACTTCCAAGTACGGGTCGTACATCCTAGGGTGTACATTGCCCATTTTTGGCAGAAAACTCATTTAAAATGGGTATGGTCTTATTTTGTTCCCATTTTTCATTCTCCCAAACCCTAAGGACGAAATTCTTCTCTCCCAAACTCAAGATACTCTAAGGTAAGCCATTCTAAGCCATTCCAAGTTAATTTTAACACGTAACTAAAATTAATAATCAAGAATTCATCATTCCTAACCTAGGTTTTTCAAGAAAACCCACATAAAGATCAAGATTCTAGCTTTTGGAGTTCTTCTTCAAAGTTCAAGTCTTTAATTTAAGTTTTGGAGCGATTAAGGTATGTACGGTTACTATCTACGTGTGGGAACATCATTGTTCTTCCCCACACCTCTTCTTCCATAAAAGTATGAAGCTCTAAGAAAACTAGGGTTTTTAACCATGTTCATGATAACCCTAAGTCCATGTCCCATGATTATATTATGTATTGAATTATTATTAATTCTTCATTGAGTTCTTAATATTTCATTATGATTATTGAGAATCTATCTGTAATCCATGAAAACCCATACTTTACATTCCATGGGTTCTTACATGCAAGTTTATGAACTATTATGATATTTTTAAGAAAAGCTATATATGTTTTATAAGTTAATGCAAGAATAATACGAATGTCATCCATGTACATGCAAGTTATGATTCATGAAAAGCCATGGGATGCAAGTGCCACTTATTTTTCATGTTCATATTTTTGGGGGTTGCATTAATTACCGAGAAGGTTTCAAACAGCCTGAAACTATGTAGCCACCGTAGGATGAGCATCGCTCCACCCATGCTTAGGACGATCTCTCATAATGACTGGATCCTTTCATAATATTATTAAATCTCATGTCCCTGGCAAAGTATGAGTGTTCTGCTGGTAGGACGCAAGTACCAGACCATGTTGTCGGTTATATTTACTACTCTCCCTACTCACGATACTTTACATATATTATATATGTATATGTACTCACGTTCATGATCATGTTTCAGTTTAGTCTCTATTATGTTATCTCCATGTCCCATATTATTTCATTCAGTTGCTTTACATACCACTACATTCAATGTGCTGACGTCCTCTTTTATTTTCTCGGGGGCCTGCATTTCACGATGCAGATTTAGACTTACAGGATGATGCACTTGCTTAGTAGAACTTTAGACTTATTAGCTTATTGGTGACCCCCATCTCATTCGGGGTTTAGTCAACTCTTTATTTTATGATTAGCTAAGCATTTAAGGTATGCTGGGGGCCTTGTCCCAGCAAGTATGTTTTTCAGTCAGACTCATGATAAAGGTTTCATAGACTAGACAAGTCAGTTATGTTATGTCAGGCTTTCAGAGTCGGTTAGCCATTTTGGCTCATTTATGATATTATCCGCTATTCTATTTAATATTATGACTTACTATGTTTTACAAAGGCTCACTATGCATTCATGTCTTATTCCGCTTATGATACGTCTCATAATGATTCAGCAAGCCATGTGATTCGCTTGGTCACATTTCGTAAGGCACCGAGTGCCATGTTCCGCCCAAGCTATGATTCGGGGCATGACAATAAAAACACATAAGAAGTGCTTTCTCTCATCAATGTGGGACAAAGTTCACATTTGAAAAGTAACTTTTCAAATTTCATTTCCTTCCAATTTTATTTACCACTATTTCTCAATTCACACTTCTTCTTTAAAGCCCAACACTTAAAGTCTTAAAAAACCCAACACTAACCAGCTACCAAATGTGATATTAATTATTCAGGATTTAAAACTTGCATAACTCACCTCTGAACCAGCTACCAAACAACATACTACCCCTTAACGTCTCAACCTTGACCACTATAATGTCTTGTTGACCACTACCCATTAATTATTCAGGATTTAAAACTTGCATAACTCACCTCTAAACCAGCTACCAAACAACAAACTACCCCTTAACGTCTCAACCTTGATCACTATAATGTTTTATTGGGCATGGCACGGAATTTAAGAAAAAAGAAAATACTTTTGAAACTTGTGATTTAAAATAAGACATAAAGCTCCTTTTTGGGGAAGAGATACTATTTCACCAAACGAGTCACAGGTTTCTGACATATTCATACCTAACGATTTCGGACAAAGTGGTGACGAAACATATAACTTGTACACTCAAGGATGTCGCCTAGTGGTTAATGAAGTGGGTTGAAAACTATGAGGTCGGCGAATCTAGGATTTCTGGAACATGGGTTCACCACTTTAAAAAAGATGAGAAAAATGCATTAAGTGGGACTTGATCCCTACTCCTCTAGGTAAATAACTCAACCTTCAACCAAGTGCACTATTTAGCCTTTTGTAGTATAGGTTCCAGCATATAGTATTATACTAATTTTAGAAAATATATATACATAAAAAACCTAGTTTTACGGAGTGACCATGTGTTCACGTGCCGCAATAGTAGCACATAAAATCACCCCTGCCTGCTACATGTCGCCGGTGGGAAGTGACAGATATCCCGTAGAATTAGTCGAGGTGAGCGCAAGTTGGAACGGACACAATACTTAGAAAAAACATAAGACATAAAACTATAATCCAATAGAAAGTTTGAAGTTGAATTGTTAAGTAGTACTCCCTCTGTCCCATATTAGTTGTCCTGTTTCACTTTTCGAGAGTCGGGTTGACTATTCTTCGGAGCTAAATTGGATTAGATCAATTCAATATCTTAAAACTATAATTAAGTTATTCAAAAGTTACACGAAAAGTACTACAAGTTACAATTCTTCTCATATCAATATAGTGAAAAAATATATCTCAAAATTGTTGGTCAAAATTTGTATTATTTAACTTTTAAAGTAGATAAATAATATAGGACTGAGGGAGTACTCACATACTAAATATAGAAAGATACTACAAATACTACTTTTCTTTTTTTATTAATTTGAAAGAAAAATATCACATAAATTGGGACGAAAGATATTGCAAATTAAATGTGTATCTCATATTTGGAAATGTCAGCAATAAATTTTCTAAAATTTAAAGGATGCCATTATGACTCATTCAAGTCGTACCTAGTAGTTGTAAAAATACGAAAACGTTACCCTATAGTTCGTCAACTACAGTATGAACAACTCCTACAAACTAAACAAGAAAAATGTTTACACTGTTCAAAAAAATATGAAATATGAAAATCTAATGCTGACAAAACTCATTAAAGCCTCAAGCGTAACCCCATTTAGAATCCAAGATCTATTAAATCCATACACATACACAAACCTAAACCTATAGATACACACAAACAAAGCCGTGAGCTGCAAGTAACTGATATATAGAGAAAGAGAGAGAAAGAGTTTTAAGCTTCTAGAGAGAGAAGAAAACTGGGACCACACTCAATAAATGACGCCATATGACGACAACTCAATCAAAAGTGTACTCACTACGTTTCAGATCAATCATTCAATCCTTTCTTCTCATTTCCCTATAAATTCCTTTCATTTCCCCCAAATAACAAATTCACTCCTCTTTTTCCCTCTCTATAATACCCAATAACCCCTTTTAAATACAACTCATTTCCATCACACCAAAAAACAAAAAACAAAAAAAAAAAAGAAAAAAAAGGCCCAAATTTTATTACTACTTTTTTCTCTATGGCTGAAGAATTTCAAGAATATGAAGTGATTTTTCAAGAAAATGTTGGACATCAAGAGGTACAAAAATTAGCTGATGATGATGAAGAGTATGACTTCCAAATTCGTCGTAACAACAAGGTATCTAGAATAAAGAAACTAAAGCGGAATTGCAATTCTGTCCCCGTGAATATTCCTGACAAAACTTCATGGTTCAAGTACGTGGAAAAACAAGCGAACTTTTTTCAAGACGACGATGATGATGATGACGATGACGATGAAATTGTACCACCCCATGTTATAACTGGCCGTAGAATTGCTGGAAAAATGATGGCATTTTCAGTTTGTACTGGAAATGGAAGGACCCTTAAAGGAAGAGATTTGAGTCAAGTAAGGAATTCAATTCTTAAGATGACTGGTTTTCTGGAAACGTGACTTTAGAGTTCAGTCTTTATTTATTTTTTTCACATTAGAATTAAGAAGAGGAAAAGTCTACAAAAAAATAAAAAAGAGAGAGAGATTTTTTTTTTACTTCTTTTTTTCTTATGTACTTCCATTTATTTATGGAATTCCAATTCCATGCTCCATCATTGTAATAGAGAAACAAAAAGTTATATATGAATTATTCATTTCCTCAAAAGAAATGAAAGTTCAAATTTTGATGATTCAATTAATTTGATTCTGTGGGAAATTGTGTTTGGTATGGAAAATCCAGGTTGTTATGTGTGAGTAGGTTTCTGTTAAGATGTTGTGGTTGGACATTTACATATGCCAGTGATGACACACTGTTTATGTTTCATTTGAGTTTTCTTATTTCTGTCTGAACCTCAGACAAAGCCCAGCACAAACAGCTGGTCTAAGCGGTGCCAGAATTCTGGTTTCTTTTAGAAAATTTAATAAATTATTGTACAGCTCAGCAAAAATATGATTAGATTCTCATTAGTACATATTATGAAGTTGTGTTAGTAGTTTTAAGATATAAAGAAAGATTAACGAAGTACTGCCTATATTACTATCAAAGATTAAATCTTGCTTTGTTTGATTGGTTCTGAGTTGTATGTACAGGCTTTAAATATCTCTCTTTTTTTTTTTTTTTTTAAATCCAACTAAAAAGATTGTGTAGCCTCATGAAAATAAAAAAAATAAAAAAAGAACTTTAACACCAAAACTTCAAAACCAAAAAATTTGGTTTCTCGCCGGTGCAGATTCGCTTTGAGAAGTTGCTTTGTAATAAAGACAATTTCGTATCTAGTGCTCGAATTCAAAATTTTTTACTAAGGATTAAAGATTATTTACCCCTCTACCAAAATGTTTTTTTGGTGAAAATTTCAAAATATTTATGATTTTATATAGTTACTGCCTTATACACTGACATTGTAATAAGAATTTTACGCTATCATTGTAATTAAGTTGTTCATATCTAATAGATTAAAAGGAAAAGGTTTAGCTTTGTCTCTGTACTTTTGAAGATGTCTAACATTGCCCTCTGCTCTTCTGTTAGAAGTTTAGTTCCTTGGTGTCCTCACCATTATAATTTTGACTTGAAACTGCCCTCAGTTACTAATGGCGGGGTCATGGTTAAACCAAACTCTTAATTATAAGAGCAAATTCGGACTTTTTCTCTATAATCTATTATGTATGAATAAGGGCATTTAAGCCAAAATCATAACCAAGGGTAATTTCGAGCCAAACTGGCAATGGAAAGAATATGATGAGTCAAATTTCTAAATAATTGCAAATTTTGACCTTCTAGCAAAAGTACAAAGGCAAATCAGAACTTTTCCCTAATATTAAAAGATCTTATACCATATTTTGTAAGCTATTAGTCCATGCTTGTAATGACAAGCTATCTGTATTAACTTTTAAATGACTTAATAGTATAAAAAATTATGACCTAAGTGTAAAAACTGGTCTTTAAAGTTTTACTTTTAGCAAATTTACTTAGATGATCAGAAATAAATATATTCACATTTCTACATTAGGTGACTGTAATTGGCTATCCAAATTGTGTTGACAAGGAAAATCGAACTCGACATATCATTTATCTTTTCAATTTTTTCTTGATCTTGAAGTTGTTTTGCCTTTAAATAATTGACTTAATCCATATATGTCAGGACGGCAGAAGCTAGGCCGACATGTTTTCATGAATAAAAGTCATATCATAAAAGTTTATCCGAGTGTTAAGCAAAATTAGAAGATTAGGTTCATAGGGAGAATATTTCCTTTGATTTCTACATGTGATAGCCTGACATAAAATAATATAAATAGTATAATAGCATATTTTTATCATACATAGAGCCAGGTTAGGGTAAAGAAAAGGAACGCAAGTGTTTTGACAGATAGATCTTAATTTGCACCACTATTAATAAGTTACTGATTAATCATTGGATTGATAATATTAAGATTCTAATTTAAGGCATCAAGAATATTATAATCTAATATAAGAATCACTTATTATTCAGTTTCTTGCTAAACAAGCAATAAACTATAAAAATTAATACTATTAACAAATTAATTATAAGATAAAATAGAAATATTATGATTTGGATCTCTAAAATCTGATTGGTGTTTGGAAGATGCTGAATTTTGGGATTGTTCTATCATTAATTATTCTTTAGCTATATTAGGTGCCAATCCTAAAATTCAGCACATAAACGTGAATCTGATATATATATTTTGTTTCTCTGTTACTCATTTGCTACTCTACTTTCTGTTTGGATGTTATTGGCATAATCATATACTTTTAAAGCTAAAAAGATTCCAGTTGAAGGTTGTTACGAAAAATGGTTCCATATAAGATCTATTGTGTTCATTGGATATTAGTTGTATCAACATGATAACAATAACAAGTGAGATGTTCCTAAGTTAGAGACTAGACTCTCTATTTTTTAACCTATCTATACTGAGGTTACCAATTAATTCGAATTACACGGCGTAAGATTCGTTAAAAAGGAAGCATTTTTATTTTTACAAAATCACACACACGCTTGAACCCAAAATATCGAATTAAGGATGAGCAAACTCCAATATATTGACTTCTATTCATCACACCACAATCGCGTAAGGCCTATTTATTGTTATTGCAGTGCATCAATGAAGAAAACTTCGCTAGAAACATCAGAATTCCGTTGTAGCGTAAATAAATAAAACGTAAAGGCTTAATATAGATATATATTTTCATAAAATTCAAATATATAAAATTCGAGCTGAAAATAGTTAGTATTTCTGCTACCATTGTCAAAGGCCGAATTAGCCTATACTTCTTTAAACTAAGAACAAAAGTTATCAATCAATTTATATAATTAGCACTTCAACAACCACTCTTTCCTCATTTTTACAACATATTATCTACAAATGACAACCATCTTATGACATGCTCAAGGACTATGGAACGACTTGAAATGGATTTTCTCAATTGCTTTTCTCTTTTCCTTTTCATGTGTGGGGTTATTATGTAACGAGAAATTTCAAAAGGTTTGACCCAAAAAACCAGATTAGGTGAACTAGGAAGTTGTTTAAATCCAAATTCATAATGTTATCGAGACTAATATTTGTTTTCTTCCGTATAATTATTATTTTTAATATATATATATATATATATATATATATATATATATAGATGGGAGTCGTGTCTAACTCCTCCATGTAAAGATTTATAGCCTGGATAGAACAAAAAAAAATCCCTTACGTAACTGTTCCAATTGTAGTCCTCGATAACCAATCAGGAGTAATTACTAATCTGTCACCTAAAGACAATAGATCAGTGTACTTTTATCATGTAATTCTTGTAAGAATTTAAAAGGAAAACAAAGAAAAATAATTCTGATTGATGATTCATCAAAACCAATAATAGCAATGGCAGTGAAAAACAGAAATTGACCGGGAACTATTGTGCCACGAACACAATGATGAGCCAACTCAACCTAAAAAATAAAGACACGTCTATTTCACATGCCTATGACGTGGTGTAATTCATAGCCAAATATTCTTCTGAGGTCATCAATCATTTTTCATGTTTATGCTCTAATTTAAAATGTTTTACGTGAAATCTATTTAAATGTAAATAAATATATAGACCTACCAAAAGAGTATATTATAGTAGGATCTCGGTTTCCATAATAAATTAATAGTTCGGAGAGAATTTTTCATTTGATGCTTTATACTTTCGATGATGTCACAATCGATTCGAATTTGCGTTGTGTTAAATCATTAAAGAGGGAAATACTCTCTCTGGAAAAAAAAAATTATACTCAGGACTTAAATCTAAAACCTTTAATGAAGAGTGGATGTACTATATGTATTCCATCACAATCCTTGATGATTATTCGGAAACAATTGCTCCTTTGTTGAAATTTTCTCTACCCGAAACTTCGAAACAAATAAGAAAACGAACCGTTTTCATTGTTAACAAAATAAAGTTTGACAAGTGTCCAGATTTTCCTTTAAAAAGAATAAATATATTGCGATACATTTTGAAAGAATTTTCTTTAAGAGTTGTGATGACACAATCAAATCTAACTGGAGATAAGAATTCATCAGCAATTGTTAAATAAAAATAAATAAATATTCAACGGCAAGAAGTTTAGACTTAACATTGAGTGGTTGTTAGGAAGCAAATGCACATCGTGCTACTTGGCAACTTCTTGTGGATAACTCTTTCTCTCAAGATTTTAGCTCATTTGACATGTAAAATTCCCCAGTTTATAATTTATTGTAGATTGAGAAGGAAGTAGTCTTAAAGGAATAATAAAATTTGTCTTTGTGTGATTTATAAGTCATAAATTAGAATCTATATCTATATATAATATAAAGTTTTATACACATATATATGGGATCTATCTTTTTTCCTTTTTTTGGCCTTTTTTCCTTTATTAATCTTTTATATATAATCTCTATTGCATAAAAATAAAAAGAGTCCGTTTCATTTCCTTGTACTTAAAAAGCATAATAAGTCGATTAAAGTTTACCAAAGAAGGACAAAAAATTAATATACCAAAACGGGTATATCGTGGATCGAGATATACCTCTCTAATAATTATTGTATAACGGGATCCATACAAGTTATCTATTTATCTTTTTTCTCCTTTTTTTTATATAATTGGCTGCATATTCTTTTTCCTTTATTAATCTTTTAATCACAATTTATTCAAAATCAATAGCCAACAAGTCTCTATTGCATAAAAATAAAAATTTGAGAGTCCGTTTCATTTCCTTGTACTTAAAAATTGCACTTAATACATCGTAATGATTCCACAATGTAGTCTTTTCTGTTACAAGTTGAAATCTGCAATAATTACTCAAAAGTTTGCTCCTTCAAATGCCCAAAACAATAAAGAAGAAGAAAATAAAAAGCTTTGTCCTGGACCATATATATCCCATGGTCATTGCTATCGTTGTGGCTGGTGATTGAAGAACAAAAATGGCATGACCATTGAATTAGCGTTTAATTTTCAGATTAGAATCCAAGCATCTCCTTGATGTCCCTAAGATTTTCAGGTTTCACTTTTTTATTTCAACCTTCATACGCATTTTGATGATGCAACTGATCTGAAAAAATATTACTTCAAATATGAATATGTTCTTACACACTTTATTATTATATGCTTCAACTTTATTTTTTGAATGATTTTGTTATCTTATTATGCTGACAGTGACGGATCTAGGATATTCTCTAAGGGGGTTCGAAAAATAAAAATGTAGTGCTCAAGGCTTGAACTTCGAACCTCAAGGCGAATTTTGAACCTCCTAACCACTGAACCAACCCCAACTCTTTTGTTCAGGGTGTTCAAAATTTATAAATGTACATAAAATATATAAAAATACCTTATATATACAGTGTAATTTTTTACTTAGGGTGTTCGGGTGAACATCCTCATGAGCTGTTGATCCGCCCTTGAGTATGCAAGTCTCATATTTAGAAATTAGTCTTGACTATTTTTCATGGATATTGGTTGAATGAAAGATGAGGGCTCTACTAACTTTGGTTTTTTTTTTCTTTTCCTCTCTATTTTTTTCATGCGTAGGATTAGACTCGAAATTGATTCTACTGAAGTATTTGTACCAATATTCCTTTTACTGCAAAATCCTATATATGGTTGCTTCTTATTATTTACCTT
Source organism: Lycium ferocissimum (assembly GCF_029784015.1). NCBI lineage: Eukaryota > Viridiplantae > Streptophyta > Magnoliopsida > Solanales > Solanaceae > Lycium > Lycium ferocissimum. Next base: position 50,673,040 of record NC_081343.1, on the reverse strand, counting down.
CTCTCATATAATTATATTAACTTGTATTTTATATTTTTACTGAATGGATTATGTTTACTTTATGGATCATTTTTATGCGAAGAGTTCTGGAGTGTTAAGATAGTAGAGAGAGAAAATACATATCTCTGGGAATTTTGCATAGAATTTGGTGATGAAATTGGGTTACTTTGTTTCACGATAGTAGAAAAAGAGAGAAAAAGAAGAAGCAAGTATGTCTTCTTTTGAAAGAGTCCATCTTCTCCATTTAAATTGAGTGATGAGGTGTTTTAATGGTAAATTTTTTAATTTTAATTATAGAAAAGAAAAGGAGAGAGAAAAAAAAAAAAGGAGTTGAAAGTGCTTTTCTCCTTAATGGCATGTCACTTTGCAAGGAATTTGGTAAATTCTACTTAAAGATAAATAGTTTTGGAAACAGTAACTGCTATAAAAATCAATACTTATCATGTTTTGACTATTTGTACTATGTGCGCTTAGTTGCTCTTAAGTTATTACATGAAGAGGGTCATTTGGTTCCCATTTTAAGAATGTTAAACAACTTTAAATATTCTCAAGAAATTAAACTAAATTAAAGATTAAAAAAAATAAAAGGTCTATTGGTGTAATAATATTTCTATATATCGGTTCTTCATATAGTGATGTTCAACGTAAATTGGATATTAACTTAGACCAATACGTACCTTCTTTTTTTTCGAGGAAATGAGATCTCTTGCCTTCTTACAACTTGAGGACAAGAACTTTTACCTTGATATAATAATGTTATAGTGTTGAGTATTAAAGAGGGAAGAATTGAAGAGAAAGAGACAAAAATAAAAAAGGCGCATAGAAAAGAGGAAGGATAGAGTGTTATGCTTGCCGGCGTTTCTCCGTTGATGGGTGACAGATTTATTCTATACTTTTTCTCTTTTTTCATTTTCACATATCGTCTTCCATCTTAAGTTTCTAAATATGAGGCATTCAAAACTACTTTAAAAAACCACACTTAAATATGCATAAAATATATATTAGAAAAATATATTTATTATTTCTCAAAATAACATTACAAATTTTCTTGAAGCTTTCTTTCATTTTTAAGGAACAAAATAGGTAATTTAATTTAGAAATACGTATATATCATGTTCACATATACAAATTAGCTAAGAAAAGGGATATTTGCATGAGGTCATAATCAGCCTGTAACCATATGTATTCCGCTTGATCTATATGGATGTCACTGAGAATTAATACATTGGTGATTAAACTCACTTCTAAAATTAGTTTTTGTATGTATACATAAGAAACTATTTAAAATCTTCTATCCCAACTACATTTTCAGAAAAGAAAAAAAATCAATTTATTATTATTTTCGCGCCGCTAAATTCACTAGTTATAAGATAAGTTCAAATCCTCTTCACTAGTACGTTACACTTCTCCACCAATTTAAGCTGCTTCAATTTGAATACATACATTTACTTAATTATTTTTTAACATAGTTTACATGTATAAAATTATAAAGTGTGTATTTTTTGGTTGAAGGCCGTTTAGTTGACTTTCCTTGCTCCCCCACGTAGATCTGTCGCTCATGATTCCAAAATGATTTCTTATTCTACGTACCTTCTACAATTAAAAAAGATACGACTTGTTTTATTAAGATTTATATTATTTTGTGGATTTGAGATTGTGAACTTGGACTCATATATAACATTGTCATATAATATAGCTAGGGATGTAAAAGTAACTGCCTGATTATGAGATATAAAAAAGTTATAGGAATCATCTAAGCAAATAGAAAACCTGCGGGGTTAGTTTGTTAGGAAAATAGATTTCAGAAGTGGGGAAGAAGTAATCTGACTTTGACAGCGTAATCTCTGTCCTTAAGGAATTTAAGTCTCCCACTTCGTTGCTTCAGTGATGGTGGCAGAATTACTTCAGGATTTACACAGCCAATGAAATTCAAGTTTCAGCAATTAACTTGAATTTTCCACAAGAACAAAATGTTGTGATTTGTAGTGAAAGCAATAGAGAGAAGAAGCGAAAGTCTGTAATTGTATATGTTTTGTTTTGAAGCAGAACCCGACATTTATAATACCTTAGGAATCTGTTCACAGTAGACACATCTGTTCAAAGAGACTTTTCGTAACAGACACAATTTTACCTTTTTTTCCCTGAAAAAGTGACTTTCTTTTATGTGAAAAAAAATGTTTTTTTTCCCCTTGAAAAAAAATAACGTTCTTCTCTCTGAGCTAATCCATCAATACTAATTAATGTAACATAGTTTGCTATTTGAAGACTTGAAGGCCGAGGATAAGTGCATAAGAGAACTAACAACACCAAAACAACGTAACGAATGAGTAACTTTGCCTAACTATTTCTTGAATAGTTTAAATATAGGTTGAAAGTTAGCTAAAATGTGCAAAAATGTCCAAACCTTTTTTCGTTTCTTTTAGTTTTCGGCCAAAAGTAGCTTTGAAAGAAAAAGAGATTCTAAGCTTATTAGTTAAGAGGAGCAATTTTTGTGATTTCAAACTATTGAGATTGGAGAAAAATGGGGGAATTCAATTCATTCACTTTTCTGTTTTTTTCTTTTTATTTTTTTCTTTCCATATTGGCATTTTGGCTAATTTCAAATTTATGTATCTCGTGTGTCTAATTGATTATGACTTATGATGGCTGGGAGAGGGAAGAACATTGTTTGTTTACAAGCTTTTTAGAAAGAGAATGATTTATGGTACTCAGTCTAAATGAGTCTAAAATCTGTGCACTGATTGTAACTTTATATCATTTGCTGAAATTGACCTACAATAGCACTGATTTTTCTTGTCGAATCTGATATACCACTTGAAAAATAGAATGAGAACCTACTATGGTTAGTTAAATTGCACTGATGATGTAAATTTCATTACTCTTGAGTGCATAAAACATAAATTTATTTCAATTGATAATAACAATTTGTCAAACACTTTTTCCCATCTTCCTTTTCTCTTTTCTAGTACCTTTTTTCCAAAAGGGAGATGTAGAATCTTTAAGGTAGAAATTTCCTTCCTACATCTTGTGACCTTGAAGATAATCCTTAATTTAACTGTTGGTTAATTTTGATAGTGACATGAAACCATAGAAGGAAATAAAAGAGAGAATTGCGTATGGTAAGGAAAGAATTGCATACAATTGGGAATTTATTAAGAGGAATTATTATGATCCACTTTAGGTTAGGAATATGAGGATGACGTTTTTATAACTGAAAATAACCAAGGCACAATCAAGGTTTCATGAACTAATTGAAGAAATACTAACAATCAATTTGTACCTAACTCGTGTTTTGGCATTACACCTAACACCCATTGTAAAATTCAGCATGAGTGAACCTCTTTGGAATATCATTTTCAAAGCACTGTTGAATGGAAAACCGTTTGACAGATGAAAGTTATCCACGTGAAAGGAATATTTCCTTAAAAAATAGCAAAGAACTGGACCAAACATAGGACATGAGATGAAAGATAATTTGTTGTTCATAGTAAGAATATTACTGTATGATTAGTTTGTGGGGTCTATTGATAAATGTTGAAAGAAAAGTTGTCCCTTAATACACCCTTGATTTGACCTCACAGAGGAACCTCTCATCAAATGTACCTCTTTTTTTTTTTTTTTTTCTCTCATCAAATGTACCTAACCAACCTCTCCCCCCTTCTAAACACAATAAGATATTTTTTTGTTTAATTATCTGGTATTTTTACTAAATTAATCCAATTTTTATATTGCGTAGATCCATATAAGAAGGAAGAAACGCTCCCTATCTCAAATTTTTTATTTTCTATAAATGTACGGTTTTAGACAACTTTTGGAGGAAAAAAAGGTTTAAAAAAAAAAAAAAAAAAAAAAAAGAGAGAACATCTTTGTAGTTATAGTTCTAAAATCTTGTCAATTATGTACGTACGGATATATTTTCTATTTAGAGAAACTCCCTGAAATACTTCTTCGGAAAAAGCAAAATTTGAAAACTTTTTGTAAAGATTTCTTAAGAAAATACTTGGACAATATGTTTAAATGGAAAATATTTTGGGAAAACAACACAAAATGTCTATTATAGGCAAACTATTTAGACGAAAATGCCCCTTTATGAACTAATTTCTGGACTACCCACTCGGCCGAAACTATTTATTCGAGTACACCCTCGTCCAAACCCTTCCTCCATTATACCATCTAAGTAAATTCATATATCATGATGGTATCACGAAGGATTGAGAAGTGTCTCATTGAAGGACTGAAGCAGACCTCCATGATACCATCTCAATATATGTATATAATATGATGGTATCATAGAGTTTTTTTTGAGGAAAGTGTGTTCCCTGAAAGAATGAATATGGTCCGATACCCTATGAGTGTGTTATATATCATATGAGGATCACAGAGGCCTAATAAGTGTTTTTTAAGACACGATAGAAGTCCTCTTTGATACCAATTCTTTGAAACAATCTAATTTGTCATGTCAGTAATTAGTTTAGTTTATCTTTTAGAGTGCAGTAGGAAGTCAATTACAAGATACAAGTTCATCTCCAGTATCCTCCAATTGTCAGCGTACAGAACAAACATTTCTTGCTATTTATTTAGAAAAATAAGAAAACTGACTCAAATAGTAATGGTAGAAATCTGTAGTTATCACCTATAATCAATTACTACAAGAAATGCAGAATAATTGTTATACAGTTGTCAGCTGCTGAAAGTGGTTCCTGGAATAATTTATTTCTCACGTCTCTTAATCACGTAGTTAGAAACCTTGCAAAGTAGAAACTGTCCAGCCTAATTACATCAATGGAACACCTAACGATCTCTGAGTTTCTGATTTATTTATTTACAAATCAAAACCTTATTCCAGAAAAGTTACAGTCTTGTAAAAACTGAAAACCAGCTCTGTTAGTAGTTTTCAGTTTATTTTTAAAAATATGACTTTCTTTAATGGTTCTGGTGTGCAATTTCCAGAAAAGTTCTTTCAGTTTTTGCAAAAAGGAAAGTTTTTCCCCTGAAATAAACGCCACCCTCACACTTTTATTTCTTTATTCACCCCACTATGGCGCTATCAGAAAAGTAGATGTACACGCTACACACATTCATAACAGAAAGTATTCAGATAAGAATTTCATTCCTAATGTACAGATAAAATTGTTGTGAGTGAAATGAGCTGTGTATAGGCCTTAACCCTCTGAGAAAAATCAATAGGGAACCTAAATGCATGTCAAATATGGGAATTGAGAAAACTAAAAATACAAGGTGGAGAAGAATCATAAAAAATAATAAAAACAGAAAACCAAGGTGAAGTTTATGAACCCTTCAAAAATTTAGTCTACAATGAATGTGATGAGAACCTTCAAATTTCAGGCAGCCAAAGAAACAAAGGAATGGCTTCTCGACAAGATTTCCCGTTCAGTGCTGAACCTGAATCAAAGAAACTGAGACACTTTTAGTTACCTTGAAAAGGAAAAGAAAAGAGAAACTGTGAATCTAGCCAAGAAATGCCCACTCACCTATAAAATGGAAATTTAGTTATCAAGCTGACAACTGCTAAATTCACTATAGACGAGCAGGTCAGTGTAGTTTTGCAAGTTTTAGACCTTACGACGTGCTGATAATTGCTTTTGCTTTATTGGCTTGTAGACAAACTTGCTTAGATCCATGTCAATAAAGGACCTTCAGTGAAAAGGTAAATTCAGAGATGGCAGCAAAAACAGACAAATTTTTAAGCTAAACATTAAACATAGATGTTTAAAATAGCGTTTACCTATTAGTGCTGGTATTCTTAATATCTTTTAAAGGGGCTCGTAGTCCACTGGCTCGAGAACCATTTGAGGTGTATCTAAATGATGATATGACTGAAACAAAATTTTCCATTGATTTCTCTGATATTTGAGAATAATCTCCTAAATGAGAGATGTTGGAACCGAATTTCCCTTGTCCGTCCTTTGTCTCCTTAGTTGAATCATCTAGGTTAGAGTTGAAGTCGCCTGAAATGGAAAGAAAATCTGATGTCTCTCCCTTAAAGAGATTCTAGTAAAGATAACCAACAAAAGCTTAAGGATGACGGAGATTCTTGATAATTGTATGACAAAGCCTTTTCTTTGTAAGAAATGGTACTGAAAAAAGTAAAATAAGAAAATATCAAGTGTTCAAATTATCACATGGAGCAGAACCACAGCCACTTGCCAAGCTAAAAGAATTATCCGATCTTCCAAATAACTGGAACAGTCAAGTCGTGGAAAATTGCATCACTGTCTCAAGAAATATCTCCAACATAGCATATCCTAATTATGATGTCCTAGTTGCAAGCACAAATCAAATGTTGACTAGTGAAAAAGTTCATCAGGGATAACAACAAGAGGAATCTTTAATTACAAACAAGATCCAAAAAATCCAATATCCAAATTACTGTCAAAAGAAATCCACATGCCTTCTTAGGTAATTTCAGGCAACAAATCATTAGGATATAGAATTCTGTAACATCTGTATTGTAGCATGTCATTAGGTTTAAGTCCAACATGCCCTAGGCTCTTACCACATTCCTCATCTGTATTAGCCCGAAGACTCCTCACCTGGACCTTTCCTTCTTTTTAGGTGGAGTTCCTGATGGTACTTTTTCTTTTTTGACTTAACCTCTTCCTTTAACTATCTATCAGTAAGCAAAACATCTTTTTTTCTTGTACTTTGATTTATTGAACTCTGACCATCATTATTTTGTCAACAAAATAAACTAAATTCAGCCACGAGCAAGCTGGAATCCGGCTTTATAATCGTTAAAACAGGAACAAAACCTTTGATATTTCTAATAGGGGAATTGCACCAGTACCACATATATAATATACGCCGGTAATCATCACTAAACTACACGTCACTAATACCAACAGACATGTATGTTCTGCTTTTGAGTATTGCAAACGTTCCAACTTCTTTACTAATAATGATCAATAGTAGAATAATTAACCACAAAACAGACTCCTACATCAACCACAACGTTTATTTCTACAATGCTGTACATAGAAGAAAATAATCCATCATAAAACATACACACTGCAGTTTTTGGGTTTCCCTTCATTCATTGGTGGAGCCACCGCCAATGAAAGGGCTCCAATCAAACATCCATTGTTGGAAATTGGACAGTGAAATAGGGCAAAAACAACTTTTTCATTATATATATATATATATATAAACTTTTTGGATCCCCTTGACGTAAGGAAAGTTTTCATAGTAGTGACAAAGGTAGTTCAAATTTTGCTTTAGGCATGTTTGAAGTTTTTGAATCCTCTTGTTAAAATTCCTGGTTATGCCAGTGGCTTCATTCATGTGCTCACTCACTTGTTAGTTGAAATTTTAGTTCCGACTTTACAAAAATATACCGTAGAATTTTGGTTAGCATACCGAGATACATTTGCTGCTATAAAAAAGAAAGTGCACAGCTCCAGCATTTCCAGCACAAATTAGGAATATCAAATGTAAATAGAGACAATGATCGGAGTAAAATAATTTTCACATAATGAGTTCAAAATAATGCTTTTGGCCTTTCACGTACCTTGATAGCCAGATGTGTCAGCCTCTAAACAATCAGCACTTGCATTTTCCTATTAAAGAAGAGACAATTAGATGTAACAATCTGCAAATTTTAGTAAATTTTGCGTCAATTAAAGTGAAGGATGGAAGGAAGACGCATCACAGGAAAGCAACTTACAGTTTGAACAGTGTCAATGAAGGTAACCTTCCTTTTCTTTAATCCCCTTTCAGAGCAATCATTTCCTGAAGAATCCCTGGGATAGGTATGTTCCAGCTCAACAGCAACATCCGAGTTGCCGTGAGAATTTTCATTTGCCAAGTTCTTCTGAAAGTAAGAACTCCTTACTATTACTCTTTTTTTCTCTTTCTCTTTCTCTTCAGTATCACCTGCCGGAACTAAAAATGAGATTATTATCGGAGGAAGAAAGCATCATCCTTGATAAAAAACTTAGAAATGTTTATGTACTGACCACTTTCTGCTGATGGCTTATGCTGAAAATAAGAACTCCGTGGAACAGCATTTTTAACTGCTGCTAAAACTGCTCCATTCCTTGCATCTGCCATAGAATCAAAATCATTCTCCCGCATGCTGCTACGAGATTTATCATTGGCAGCCTCATTTCTCTCTCTCTTATCATCCTGAAAATCTTCCTTTTTGTTATTCTTAAGAAAATAGCTGCTCCTCACTATCACTTTGTTTTTGGCAGCTCGTGTCTTGCTCTCACTTAAATCCAGAGCACACTCATTACTCAGTGTGATGCAGGGTTTACATATTGGATGCTGCAGTGGAACAGTTTGTAGTCCTAGGCCGTTTGCAATTTCTTCCTCTTGTGGTAGTCCTGCTCGGAGAACACAAGGAAAGAAAGTATTTAAATGCAATTATTGATGCTCTATAGAATTCTGTATCTTTACCTTGACTTTTTGACTCCAAATACATGGAAGCTTTCAAGAGAATATCATCATCCACCTAAAGAGAGGAAATTACTATTCAGAGAGATGCAATCAAAATTCCGATATGATACAACAATGTTATTGTCAGAGTAGTAACTGCAAAACCATTAATCTCACCCGAGCAGAAGATACACCCAGAGGATCAGGCGAGGACATTGACAAGCTCTCGAATTTATAAGAATCAGCTCTACTGCCTGCCCAAGGGCTTGAAACTCCAACCTTTGAATTTGGAACAATAGGGCTAGTTCTTGGTGCCCTAAATTTCTGTTTAGCTTCAAGAGAAGCAGCGCCTATAAATGTTAAAGGACACACAAGCTTACCAATAAATCAGAAAATCATTTACTATTGTGCCCGTATGGATACAAAAAAATTGAACTTCACATATCTCTCAACATTTACACCTCAATCCCAAACGAGTCTGACATCGGCTATATGAATCCCCTATACCCATTCCACTCTATTTGGCCTAACATCTAGCAAACATTCGAACGCCGATGGGGTGGGACTAACATAACTTTCATCAGAAAGAAGGATTTTACCGACTGCAGATTACACAACTCCCATCGGGGAAAAAGATTTTACGCATAACTCTCAAGTGTCTCTGGATGTAAGTTCTCCGCAATAGCTGGGAAAGTCAACTAAAATTACTATACTCAATCCTAAACTAGGTGGATATGACTTATGAACCTTCTATATCCATTCAGCCCTATCTGGGCGAGTTTAATTCTAATGTTGGTTAACAATTGTCCAAAATAAGAGGTTCTCTAAGTTTCATACTTATAGCTACACTGACATACACGTCTTTAACCAGCCAAAAAGACTCTTGGCGAACGTTAGACCTAATATAATATCCATAACTCTATTCAGAGAAAACAAAAAAGAGAGATACTTGCAAAATACAGATTTACGCCATAAACAAGAGGAAGATAATCTATGTTCAGATACCGTTAGGCTTCTCCTCCTAATATGGAAGGTACATTGCTAAAACAATTGTCGTAAACATATGGAAAAAGAAAAAGAGAATCACAGTTAATGATGCTTTGGGCTCCCAACAACAGTAAATAGTATAAATCTATGTACTAGTACAATAGGATACAGAAGTAGTTGGTCAGGAGATTTTTCTGTGCGGGCAAATCAAGCTTCCTCCTTTCACCTTCCACTTTGAAGTCATTCAGTTCATAAGTTCTGCTATGAACCAGGTCAGCAGCGTTGCCTTCTTTCTGGTGCATTATAATTCTATAACTTAGTGAAATATAGACTTGGTATGAAGTATATCTAAGGTTAATAAAAGGAAAGAAACATTTGCACACTACATCAAATTTTGCATAAAGTTGCAAAGAATATTTTTCATTTGCATGGAAATGAATGAACATCTATAATCATAAAAGAGGAAGACACACAAAAAGAAGCATGGCTAGGAGAGGTGTTATGCATCAAGAAAACCACTATGTTTTCATGCCAGCATGCAGATCTTCACTAGAACAAGAAATAAAGTCCAGATATCCCTCAGAATGTGGCGCTATATTCAGTTACTCCTTCTGTGCCATTTTGATTGACCTGCATCGACTTTTGCAGAGTTCAAGTAATTTTTAAGGGAATGAGGAATCTGATGTTGAGTTTGGTAGCAAAGGGTTTAAAAGTACACTTAAAAATATAAAAAGGTAGAGAGTGAGTTAGAAAGTTGTCGAATCAACTTTAAGTTAGTACATAGTATTCATTTATTAATTAAGATTAGTGGGAGAAGAAATTGTCATTTTAGAAAGAGGTCAACTTATTGATAGGGACAAAAAAATTAAAAAGATGGTTAACCATACTACCATAGGCTGCCTCGAGTTTCCTTCAAACCTCAGTACATTGGGAACATCAGTATTGCTGAAGCTAGAGCATAAATGCAAATAATGACGTAGATTTGAAGAAAAATGTAGGGAATAGCACTCAAAAAGTTGTTGGTCCTCTAACTCAAGAGAACTGAAAGGGAGAAACTTCATTAAAGAAAAGAGGACTAAAATTAAATACCTGAAAGGGATTCATGGTGAAAGGATCAATATCACCTTTTGCTATTCCTTGAGCTACTTCGGTGGGTATCAGCGTTCTCCTGGTTAAGGAATGGCTCAAAGAAAAAACTCCAACCAAAATAAAGGAGATTGATTCTTACAGACATCAAAGTTGCTTAAAGAATAAATTTGTAAGGATATGGGCCTAGGAAATCTAGATCTTGACTACCATGGTCAGAGAGCTCGGACAAATGAACTAGATCTTCGGTAATGAGATCATAAACTCGTTGATGCTGGAAAGTCATAATTGCTTTTTTGAAAGATTCTTCATACAGCGGAGAAACTGCAGCAGTATTATACCTCAAGTGCTTAATGACCTGTAAACAAACAAATTAGTTTCTATTATCATGCTCATGTAAGTGCTCCGTAATAAATGCAAGTCAATAGATAAGATAATAATACTCACTTTGTCAAAACTCTTGAACTTTTTTATAAGTGCATGAGCTTTTTTGAGGCCCATTCCAGGCAAGGACTGCAAATAGTCACAACCGCTCAAGATGCACATCTCAAGAAGCATCTGCTTTGTGAAACCTGTTAAATTCAGTTCCTTATTTTGGTCCAGCTTGGAATACCGAAACTCAACACCTTGCCCAAACTTATCCATTTTGTAAATGATCTGGATTCAACAAACAAATACCAGGACTTCCATAACAAAGTACAAAAACATTGTAACAGCATAAAACGAAAATTTTCTAACAAACTTGCCAAAAAACAGCCAAAAGCTTACCCTGGGACAACCAAATGCTATTAAATCCGAGTCTTCAGTTATAACAGCATCAACCTGTTTGCTGATGGCCAGAAAGGTCATTTGGGCATCTGCTTCATAAGGAGCCACTACGTAACATACATTTTCCAGCTTTAGGACCTTCAAATGCAAATATTAGATTATGAGAAACAAAAGGCTGACTTTTTGCCGTAATGAAATCATGTTGGAATACAGTACCTGTATTAGATCGCGAGCCATTGAAGGTGATATATCAACAGCCTTCTGATAGCACTCATAAGCAGCAGTCATGTTTCCATTAGTTTCATGCTCTATTGCACGAGAAAGATTTTCCTTCCTAGACCTGCAGAAAAATGTATGAATAACTTCACCAGTCTCATCTTGAATGGCACACTTACAAAAAATCTTCTTTTTACTCAAAATTAAGTGAAACGTGCATTATTCTGAGACTAAATAACAATCATAGGTCAATCTCTCAAATAGCGTTTTTTCAACAGGGCAAGTATGAAGTATTGTGACTACAAAAATTGCATTAAATAACTTTTCTACAACGAACAGCACTATCTTAGACTCAAATTTCGTGCTATATATTCTTTATAGAAGGAAGAGTAAAGGAAAACACCAAGAAAGAATATGGTTGTAATGAAGGACAGCACAAGACAACAGAGACCATAAAAGGATTTGCAAGTTGAGAGAAGTTAGAAAGGTTAATCTATCTATATATCTGAGCTGGTTTAAGTGGAAAGAAGAAAGAACTTCATTGGCAGGACGACGGGTAGATGGATGTCATTCCGGGGTTGATCACACCTACAGAAGGACCATCTCTCTTTCATTGAAAAAGAATGAGGGAAGAAGTGGTGAATTATGGTTAAGAAATGTGACGTGTCAAAAGAACAAATATGATTCAGCTGCATATCCTGGATTACTTCAACTTCTTAAGATACCTTCATCTACCAAGGAGTAGCATCAGCATGGGAGTCATAAGTGTTGCCAAGGTCCCGGGGAAAAACTGTCATTTGGGTGGAAGTGGACAGATTGACTAAGTATGCCCCTTTTATAGCCATTTCACATCCTTGTTCTGCAGTGAATGTTCTCAAGCTATCCATGGAACAAACATTTAAACTTTGTGGTATGTCAAAGGATAATTTAAGTGACAGGGGTCCAGTTTTTACAAGTAAGTTGCGGCAGGTATCACAACTAAATAGGAATTCTATTGACATAACTAAGACCTGATTTATAATTACTAAGACCTAATTCACAACTCAGAACTAAGACCAATCAAAAAGAAAAGGAACTCACAACTAAGAAGTTAAAGTTAGGAGTTTATAAGTACCTTCCCCGCTTGTTCTCCTGTTCAATCTTCATTGGTAAGGGACCTCCGTCAAACACAAGAATAGGTTTGACACCATGATGGCGCAATAAATTTACTCTGTGCATGCAATAATCAATATGCCTAAAAGAACATAAAATGAAATACATTGTCAGGGTTTGCACTAAGCTAACAAAAAAAAAATATATATATAGTCTTTTCTGCCATCAATAAGACTTCCATTTTCAAGGAAAGAGATTTCAAAGACGTTTAATATAGTGAAACATGAAAATTTTGTGTACTTCTCTAAAGGTAGTTCACACTTCCTGATCTCAACCAAAATCAATCTTAATGTGAAATCTACAATATTTTGGGAGTAGAATATTTTCTTAATGTGATCTTAACAATTAATCTTCCCTATAGTAGACAACACAAAATATTTTCCTTCTAACAGTATGTTAACTTGTTTGACCTTTGTTCCATAAGAACTCTTGTTTTTTTTCTTTTTTTTGATAGGAACTCTTAGAATCCAACCAGGAGATAAAGATAATAGAAAAACCCATAGCAGCAATCCTGTTAAACCCCAAGGCAATGATATTTTTTTATAATGAAAAGGTGAATTTACAAAATGCAATGATACATACATAAAGCAACATTCCTTGCAAAAAATGTCTTGTTCAATAAATTGGTATAATCACGTGGACTCGGATTTGTAGTCCCTTTGCAATCATTAACTGAATCTAAACTTTATCCATATTACACATAAATTGCAAAAGAACAATCAAGTGAAAAAGAAAAATACTCCTACAAAATACTTATTTGAACATCACTTTTGCATAACAAAGACATACCAAGAACCCCATCATGAACATAAAACCTTAGAAAAATGAAACAACAGAGATAAAAATAACAATAATGTGCCACAAAGTAATGTTAAAAAAAAAAAAAAAAAAAAAGGCAGCAACCCCATTATCCCTCCCCCATTTAATATTAATACTCCTTAAGGTTTGCATTCACTCTCTTTCGATAGAAAAAGGAAGAAACTACCAGGAGTTGAAGAGCAAGATTTTGACCAACATTTTAAGATAGCATTTTTTAACCAAAATAATATGAGAAAAGTTGTAACTTATACTAGTACTTTCCACGTAGTTTTCAAATATATAAAATTTAATCTTATATTGAATTAATCTAAACACAATTTAGCTTCAAAGCTTAGTCGACTCACGAAAAGCGAAAAGTATCACATAAATGGGACGGGGTAGTACCCATTAAAAACAAAAAACAAAAACAAGAAAGATTCTTGTACACATTGAACCATCAAATGATGAAATCATACAACAAGAAAACAACAACACACACAAAAAGAAACAGCTAATAGGAGGGGGGAAAAAGGTGAATACTTGGTAGTAGGAATGCCTTTACAAAGCTCTTTGCTACAAGAAAGTGCACCCTTATGCAACCAAGAATATGTATCAACAGCAACATTGCACCCCTTTAAGTCCTTGATGTTAATGGGTAACATTATCGATTTCAAGAGGGGTAAAAGTCCTTGTATACCCATTTTTATGTAGAGTATTCTATTGGGTTTTCAAGAATGTCAGCAATTTTGAGAAATGGGTTTCAGCTACAATTGGTGTTAAACCCCTAATTTGTGAGCTTTTTTAGCATTTGGAAATATAATACCCATTTCATAGAGAGGAATGGCGGGAAGTGTTTTTTGAGAGTGTATAGTAATGCGGGGAATCTGTGGAAATTTGGTGTATTATTTTTTTTCGGAAATTTGATGTTACTCTATTTATGGTTATTAAAATAAAAATAAATAAATAAAAAAAAAAGGCCTTAAGGCAAAAGTAACCGAAAATAGCCTAGGTTTTGGGTTCAAAATCTCATTCAATTTTACAAAAAAAGAAAAAAATACAAGGCAAGACTTCGTGAAAATTCTGCCTAGAGTTCGCCTTGCCAAATTTTGCACGGCAACTCTGCTAGGGTTCTACAAAAGTTGCTTGAATAGGCCTAATTTTACTATTAAATTCTGTCTGATTTTTTTTTTTAACTGAGCCGAATTCACACTCAAAACCTCAAATTATTTTAGGTAAAAGATAAAAATTAAAAACCACCCCCGAATAAGGAAAATCGTGCAAATTGCCCTTTTATTGATGGGTGAGAGCTTTTTGACTGTCCATTTATAAAAGTTAAAAAGTTGCGTTGGATCGGGTTATAGGTAGGCGAATGGCTATAGGCCTAGAAAAGACATTTCTCCACCTTCAAGTCTATTTTCTGAGACAGGAGTTCAACTGCTCTTAGTTCTTAGACTATTATTATTGGGTGAAAGGCTAAAATGACTTTTTATGAAAATTAATTAAACGTGATGATTTATTTCTTTAGAAAATTAATATAACGATTTTTCTATAGTTCTATATATTTGATGGCCGTATGTGTAATTAAGCCATCAAAGAGCTTGATCTCAAGTGATTGTGGAAACTCAACACCCCTTAGTAAAATAAAAACCTTGGATAAAAAAAAATATATTGTATCAACTATATTGTTACTGAAAAACTATAAATTGTGTGATAGTAAGTAATTTATATTAATATATTATCTTTTGAACCAAAAGAAAGAATAAAAATTAGTCACTGTGCCTTGGTGTTATCAGTTACTATAATGTTATTGCCGCTATTTTCTTACTTCTCTTCTCATTCCACCATATTCTCTCTCATACATCCATAATGTTCTTTTTTTTTTTTTTTTGCTTAATTTTTTTCCCTTATAAAACCACTCCAAGAATTTTGTGTTCTCACTCAGAAAGATTTGACAGCAATGCACTTAGGTGGCTTGTAAAGATTAGTCCATAAAAAATTAAAGTTTTATGTGATCATATTCTTATCTGCCTAGCTGGCATGCGTGAATCATATCCATATGTTTCTTAAATTCTTATTGTAGTAGAAAAATCTGCAAAACAAATAGTAGCAGTATATAAAATTACTAATGGGAACATGCTGACAGGGTAATAACAACAAATAAGATTTATAGCAGTTGGGAAGGCCAACAAAGCACATTTTCCATATTAATTAAATCAAGCAAGTGTGGCTAGCTACCACGTGGTCTACTTATCATGGTAATTGAATATTCTAAGGCTTCTACGAGAATGCAATTAGATAAAGAAGAGCGTTATACTACTAAAAAAACTCTTCTTATGCATGTAATAATTTAGCTAAACTTGGGAATCGGAGTATTGTCTATCTAACTAATGTAATGTAATGAATGTTTAGTATCAATAAACAAAACCTTCTTTGACCAAAAATTAAAAAAGTACAATTCCAGACTTTGTGATCTAAGTTTTGTGGAGTGACTAATTACTTTAGCTTTTTACCACATTGGTTATATATTTTACATTTTTGTTTTATGATATTTCAACTTACAGTTTTTGGGCTTTATATCTTTATAATTTAATAATTTATAAACGTCAATGATATTTCACCACAAAAATCTTTTAAACTAAGGTTGAACCCTTGAATAAATTGTACTAAATAATAGAATTGATAATATTTTTATGAAGCTGTAAATATTTATTACAATTTTGTGCAATAAAACCGATTATGGCATATTACTATATTTTTTAAATTTACTTTATATACTAGATTTGCTATGAAGAGCTTCTAATTTTTACTTAATATGATAGTGTGAAATACCTCGTCCTCATAATTATTTAAACTTTTTTCCCGATTTTAGGGAGTTGTTCATATTGGATCAGGAAGCTATGTGGTCATGATCTAAATATGTGTACTATATTAAAACAGGACCCATCCATGTTTTTTCTTTTTCGCTACATGATTCATGTGGCCAATTTGAAGTTGTAGACAGAGACAGGCCACACCTAATTGGTACTACTACTAGTATTCAATAAAAATGTCAGTATATGAGTGAATTGCAATAACGGGTGCACCGCCACACGCTCAATTTTACTTGTGTGGAAAATATCAGCAAAAATTGGCATCATCTTGAACATTCTTCGGTGGTCTTTTTTCCAAAATTATTTATGGGGAAAAGGTGCAACTATATCCTTCAATTTTATGACTTAGAGCGTATATACTTTCGTTAAAAAAAGATACATATATATCCTTGTTGTTACATAAATAGTGCAAATATAACCTTTTCGCTGACAACATTTAAAAATAATAATCATTTAGCTTGTTGTATAATTAAAAAAATGCCACGTAGTTTTTTTTTTAATTAAGTTTACCCATTTTTTAGTAGACTTATCTTTTTAAAATCACGCGGTAATTTTTTTTTCAAGTGAATCGGGTTTAAAAAAATGGATAGACTTATTTTTTAAAACCAAGGAGATATTTTTTCAAAACCAACCAGACAACCCACTATGAAAAAAAAGTTTCCTCGTGGCTGTAAAAAAAAAAATGGATAGACTTATTTTTTTTTGAAATCACGTGACATTTTCTTATTAAAAAAATAAGCTAAATGTTTTTTTAAAAAAAATTCTCTCAGTGAAAAAGGTATATTTGCACCATTTGTGTAAGTGTAATGGCAGGGTATATATATGCACCACTTTTTGATCGAAGGGTATATTTGCTCTAAATCTCAAAATTAAGAGATATATTTGCACCTTTAACCTTATTTATTAGTTCAGAAAATCTGCAACTTATTAGTTTAAGGATTTTTTAAATTTATAATGGACTTTTCAAGTTAACATTGTTTTATTTTACAAAAGGAATGACAAATTCAATCTCAATCTCGATGATGTAATTATCCGACCAAAGCTTGCCTTTTTATACTTTAACCTTATTTTTTGAATAAATATGGAATTAAGTGTCCCAAAACGACTTAGGACCTCTAAAATTCAAAGAAAAAAACTTACCAAGATCTGTTCCATTATCATCTTTCTCAAAGAATGGGAGTAAAAAAAGGAATTTATGTGAGTAATGTACCAATGTTGAATGTTATTTAAAAGTGCAACTTGTGAAATAATTTTCTCATTTCAATTCTTTTCTTAATGATTGATCAATTAGTTTAGCCTCCAAAGAGTAAGAGGAACAAGGTTCAATTCAATGGCAAGTTCAATATAAAAGCCGCGGATATGACATAACTTATTGTTTCTTGATCAAAATTATGTCTATATGTGAAATAAATACAGATAATATTAGAATAAATATTTTAAAATTGACATTTTCGACCTCAAACCATGAATACTCTAATGATAACCACTGACTTTGATTTGTCAAACGTAGTTCTTTTCCTCCTCCTTTTCTTGGAAGGGGAAAATTGACTAATAACGTCATTAAGGTAGGAATTGACCCGTAAGCAATTTAGGCATATGCGTATTAGGGGTTAATTCAATCATCAATTCAGATAAGTGCTGTCGATAATCATACATGGAAAGGTGTTCTCCAGCTGGCCCCACCAATGGAAAACAACAATATCTTGATGTATTTATGCAAAATTGTCATTACATACATAACCACTAGCACCTTTAAAATGTTGTCTTAGCATATTTATTTCTGAAAACTGGGAAGAGGAACAAGAATTGAGATATTCTTGTGTTATATGTAAAATTCTGTTTTCTCTAAGTTTATTTGAACAAAGAGAGGATGTCAGCATTAGGTGAATTGTATTCAATTTACTCAATCTGCAGTTTTGCAGCTGGGATTGCAGGTACTCTTCTTTCTCCACCCCAATTCAACCATTTACTTTTATCAATTGTGTCTGTTTCTGATATGGTGTTGTTCAGTTTTTTTAAAGAGAAGAAACTTTGGTGGTCAGCAATAATTGGATCTCATTTACTAAAGCTCTACAGAATCTTGAACTTTATTCTTCTTCTTTCTTTTTGGTTGATTTCTTTAATTTTTTGCATTATTCCCTAGTAAAAGTTCCATCTTTTTCTTCTAACTTGACAAGTTTTGGCACATAGTTGAAGAATATCTGTTAAAACCCCAATTGACTTTTGTGCTTAATGAGGATTGTTTGTTTAGAAAGTTGGTTCCTTTTCTTTATTTCCTTCTTTTTTGAGGGGAAAGGGATGTTGTATCAATTTTTTCTGGATGTGGTAGCTGTTGACCTCTTGATATGGACTTTAAAGATAATAAATGCTAAAAATCTAAGAGTATTATTCAGACCTGCTGTCGAAAACCCAAAAATTGAATGAGCTAGGGTGTGGTTTGTTCATCTTAATAATTAGATTCAAAGATTGATTAAGTGCATTTGTCATGTTATAGCATTTAGGGCAATAACTAAATTGGAGTGGCATCATATTGATGAAGATCCAATAGTGTCTAAAAGTCAGACTGATCCTTCCTTAAAGCTTTAGTTTTAGAAAGCTTGACTTCTAAGATCTAAAGTTCCAAACAGTGGCACAGTCAAGGTAACAAAATGTTAATCTTCTACTTTTTATATTTTGAAGTCATCCTCATGGTTTGATTGGTCAGAAGAAATTGGAATGTAAGATAAGAAAGAAGAGAATTAGTGATCTTTTAATTGCATAGACAACTGAACAGAAAGGAATGGAAAGAAGAATATATAAGTTTACTTTGTTCTTGCTTTCAAAATGCACAGCTATTTGATTCCTATCCAATTAGGGTGGTGGGTAGTATTATACTTCTCCTTCTATGTTCATACTTATCATTTCCTCTCTTGTCCTTTTCATTCGTTTCCTTTCTATCCGACTGACTAAATCCTTCCAAGAATGAAGGTTTTATTCAATCTAACAACCAAAACATGAGCTAAGTTAGATTTTTTTTTTTTTTAATACTTTCTGACCAAATATTTGGTTTATGTGTAATGCAGGGAACCTCTTTGCGTTCGTCTTGTTTGTGTCACCGATGTAAGTACCCTAAATCTTTGAACAGTGACAATGAATTGTAAGTGACACATAAATTGCATTGAAGTTGATGGTATTTCCTCCATTTTTTTTTTTTACAATGGTATTCCCTCCTTTTTGCAGACCAACATTCAGAAGAATCATTAGAAGCAAGTCTACAGAACAGTTTTCTGGATTACCTTATATCTATGCGCTCTTGAATTGCTTAATATGCCTCTGGTATGGGACGCCTATTGTATCTCCTGGCATTATATTGGTTTTCACTGTCAATTCAATTGGAGCAGTGTTCCAGCTAGTATATATCACCATCTTCATCGTTCATGCAGAGGGGTCCAAGAAGGTAATTCTTGGTTCTTACATACCAAATTTTGCTAAAGTTTCTGATGCAAACTGATCTATTGCTTATATCATTACATGTTCAATGCAGTTGAAAATGTTAGGATTGGTGCTTGGCGTTTTTGCTGTATTTGCTGCTATAGTTGCCATCAGCCTATATCTATTTGAGCCTCCTAGTCGGCAGACTTTTGTTGGATATTTATCCGTCTTTTCTCTCATTTCCATGTTTGCTTCTCCACTATTCATTATTGTAAGTTTTCTCAAACAAAGTACTGTCAACTAAGATGATAAAGACGCCAATCCTCAGACTAATTGGTTTACGAAACAATTTTTTTTTTTTTTTTTCAGAATTTGGTGATCAAAACAAAGAGCGTGGAGTACATGCCATTTTATCTATCCCTTGCAACTTTTCTCATGAGCCTTTCTTTCTTTGCCTACGGAATGTTCAAGAATGATCCCTTCATATCTGTGAGTAAATTTTCCATTCTTCAGGCTGATTTCCATCTCTTTTACTTCCTTGATGTCCTATTTAAGTCAACTAATTTGTAACATAGCTCTGAGTCATAGACAACATTGTTGAAATTTTATTATGTTCGAAATTATTCTCATTGTTTCTGGAGATAAATCAGAGGAATATGAACTTTCAAAGTTTTCCCACACCACCTATTTATGAAAGATGGAACATTATTCTAGTTGCCTTTTAATCATTTTTTAAAAAACAGGAGAACTGGAAAGTGGCTAAATTAATGTTTTAAACCATCTAGAAAATGCCCAATGTTTGGCTTTCTGCATAACTGCTTTTACTTCCTACTGCATTGGCCGATGTGCTGGTGCATAGATAGTTGCTGCCATTGCTATTTATACATTACTTTTACACATTCGGGGAAGGGAGCCGAGGCTCAGGTCAGAGCGGACCTATGTGATTCACACCTCTTCACCTACTCTCCAGAAAATGAAGAACACCAGAAAGCAAGAAATGTCCCTCGAAAGATTGCACCAATCCCACCACGGTGTTTTGGTTTTGTATTGATATATGGTGATTGTTGTTGATGTATGTTTTTATGTTTTGCTTTCTGAATGAACGTGTGTTCTTCTGAATGTGATCAGGTACCGAATGGGATAGGAGGAGTTCTTGGTGTCATACAACTGGTCCTGTACTATAGATATAGCAATTCCGGAGAGGAGCCAAGAGCACCTCTTTTGGAGTCTTATGCATGAAATACAGAAACTATGGCTGGAAGATTCATTAAGAAGTGGCACAAAACTCTCTCTCTCTCTCTCTTTTTTTTTTTTTAATTCTTTTTCCTTGTGCGAGAATGTGGGAAGGTGAGAAATTTTTGTTACTTTTCTCTTTGAGGGAAGAATTTGGTAAGATGTGTTGAGTGGTGAAGGGTGGTATAGCAGTATAATGTCATTTGTGGGAAATTACAGTTATTTATCATCTGTTCTGTGCTCAAGTTCACATTGAGCATCTATTGTTTAATGAAAGGTTCAAGTGCTGAGTTAACTCTCAGCAAGTATTCGTTTACTCTTTGGGTTTCCATCCTTATTGTTTAATGAAAAGTTTCAAGCAAGCATTAAACAAAAGATAGAGAGTGAGCGAGAGAGAGAGAGACAACAACTCGCTATCTTAAAGAATTCACCAAAAGAAATGGAGTTGACGTTAGAAAAAAGATCTAAGTAGGGCAAAGGGTCAAATTTATCCTCCAAGTATGTTTTATAGTTTAAATTTGCCCTGCGTCAAAGATTGGGATCAAATTTGTCCTCCCCGTTAGGATACTTGATGTATTTGCCCTTTTATGGATGGAAGTCCACATCACAGCAAAAAAAATAGCCACGTTGGATCCACATCAGATCCATGTAGGCAACTCATACCCAACCCAATAAACCATAACCCGACTCGTATCCCCATCTCATAAATATTCTTTCAATCCTACTTCTTTACAGAACTATAAATTAGTAGCAGCGAAATCCAAAATTGACATGGTTATATTTCAACCTGAAGTCCTCAGGTAGTGTTCTTCAATGAAAATCAATATTCCAAGAATTCTTCTCCTCACAATGTTAAATTTTTTTGTCAAGAGCTGCAAGCAGAGACTAGGAACGAAGGCATTACAAAGCCAGCAACTTTGGTTCAGTTCTAGCAAGTTGACTAACTTTATCTTTGACTGCATATACCTCAACTTCATATTGTGCTATAAACATATACCTCAACTTCATATTGTGCTATAAACAAGAAGCATAAATGAGAGGCTATGCACCAAAACAAAGACACTAAACATAACCAACGTGATTTCCCTCTCTTTCTGGAAAAAAAATGAACTAGGGTTGAAAGAATATTTATGGGATGGGGATATGGGTAGGGGCAAATTTGATCCCAAACTTTGACGGAGGGCAAATTTAAACTATAAATCATACTTAGAGGTAAGAAATTTGACCCTTTTCCCTTCTAAATAATCACAGGACCAATAGAAACTATTATCAAGGCTTAAAATCTTAGGGTAGTTGTTGGATAAGTGGGTGATTCTCACTGTTCTTTCCTTCAAAAGTTCAATGTAATAGAAAATTCTTCTGGGGAAAAAAAAGGATCAACTTTGGTCAGGCGATCAACCCAAGCTTAACCCCTTCTTTAATTCCCATTGTAAGAGAAACTTTGAAAGATGGATCAATTATAACTATAGTATCCCATAACTATGAGCTAACACTTCAATACCAAGTTTCTTAGTTTACCAAACACGGTAAAAACTTATCCATACCCGATATTTACACTAAATCAATAATAGTATCACATATCCTCGGCCTGCTCTTCACCTAACTATGGTTAATTAATTTATATATATTTTCGCCTAATTTAGTACTTAGCCATGGTAAAAAACATTACTAAACACCAGGTCCGAGTATGTTTTTACCAACAAATACTTAGAAGAGGGGTAGAAGATGTGTACGTGATTTCGAAATAAGTCTAGGAGATAATTTATGTATTTTCCTATGTTAGAGAGGGTTAGAGTCCCATACTGGTTGGAATGATATTCTGCTTATATGGACTTGGACAAATTTAACTTATTCCTTTTGTTTTGTCACGTAAAAGATCATAAAAGTAAAAAAAACTCAGCGCATCTGAGTTTAATTTTAACGAAAATACTTATAATTGTGAATTCATTAATTTATAAAATTGTTTTTGACATCTTTATAAACTTTAACTTGTTAATCTCGGTTAAACTTATAAAAAATTTATTTATGATCTGTGCGAAAAAAAATAGTATTGAACCGATACTTGGGGCTCAAGCAAAACACAAAAGAAAGAAGGAAAAAGAAAAAGGAAGGAGGAGTAGGTGATATATATTTACGAATTTCTTCAAAGGGTTAAAAGGGTCTTTATATATTAAGAAAGGCGGCACATATATACATACACTAGAGAGAGAGGCAATGATGAATGAATCAATAATAAAAACCCTAAAAACCTCAGTGATAGTCGCTTCGCTCTTTGCAGGTGGTGGTCTACTCTTAGCAGCAGTTGTTTCATTAAAGAGAGGGCTCTCTGAGCCCTTTTTCACTCGCCTTTAGAGTTGAATTTCAGGTGTCAAATTTTGCTTCTTTCTCTGAATAAATTCTGGGTCTTCGTTATTTTTTTGTTGAAAATCATCCTTCTTTCTGTTTGAGTTGAAATTCAGTTAATTCTGTGTGTAATTTGTTTTTTCTTGTACTAGTTATAGCTGAATAAATTGTGGGTCTTGTTTATTTTTCCTGTTTTTGTTGAAAATCATCCTTCTATGCGGTGTAGGAGACAAGTTTGATCACGGTCTTTGTGATTTGGGCAACTTGTGGTTCAGGGAAGATTAAATCATGGGGTTTTCTTTGTCAGCTAATTCAGTGTCAAGTCTTTTTTTTTTTTTTTTTTAAAATTTTTTTTAAACTTTTTTGCAATTTATGGCTTAATGAATTGTGGGTCTCTTTTGTTTATCTGTTTTTGTTGAAAATCATCGTTTTTTGCTTCTCTGTGCTGTAGGAGAAAAGTTTGATCACGGTCTTTGTGTGTTAGGGAACTTATTTTTTAGGTTGAATTTTGTATGCGTGGTTCAAGAAAATTAAATCACGGGGTTTTCTTTGTCGGGTAATTCAGTGTCAAGTTTTTTTTTTTTTGGGTGCAATTTATGACTGAATAATTATGGGTCATGTTTATTTTTCCTGTTTTTGTTGAAAAATCGTCGGTTTTTGCTTCTCTATGTGTGTTGTAGGAGAGAATGTTGATCATGGTCTTTCTGGTTTGGGGGAACTTAGTTTTTAGGTTGAATTTTGTATGTGGTTCAGGGAAAATTAAAATCACGGGGATTCATATTTGGGAATTGATTGTTTAGATTTGCTCTCAGAGCCCTTTCTTCTCTGAAGAAGAGCGACTCGGCTTTAGGGGGCTTTGAGTTGAATTTCAATGTAATTCAATGTCAAGTTTGTTTTTTGTGCAATTTATGGCTGAATAAATTGTGGGTCTTGTTTATTTTTTCTGTTTTTGTTGAAAAACATCGGTTTTTCCTTCTCTCTGTGCTGTAGGAGAAAGGTTTGATCACGCTCTGTGTTTTGGGGAACTTGTTTCTTAGGCTGAATTTTGTATGTGGGTTTCAGGGAAAATCAAATCATGGGGTTTTCTTTTTAGGTCATATTGGGGAATTGATTGTTTTGATTCAACGCTTTTGGTTCTGTCTGTGTGATTTGGGGGAAAAGAAATTATGGCGTTATTTTTTTTTTTTTTTTTTTTAAGGTGTGGGGGGGTTTGACGGAGCTCTTGTTGATCCTTCAATTAATGGAACTTGGTGCTCAATTTATTGGTTGAAATTCACCTCATCTGATTGGAATCATCTGAATTTGCTCCCTTTTAAGCAAATCCATGTTGAAGAACACTAACAATGAAACATGGAAGTATAGTACATTAATTAAGAGCGTATGCTAGTTTCAAGTCCCTGTTCTTTATATTTAAAAAGAAAACAAAAAAGGTTTCAAGTCCCTGAGTATCAATTACTTTGCTTTATTGTCTTTCTCTTTACTCTTGTGGGATATGAGAGGGATGGGATTTTGATGACTTGCAAGAGGTAAATTTAGTCTTGATATCTGATTAGGAGGTTATTGTCATGTTCTTTTTAACCATATCTTTGGCCTGGGTAAATGTTTCGTCTTTTAAGTTTGCTTTCTATTTGTATCAAAAGTGCTGTCTGGTTTCCCTTTTAACTCCTTTTTGTTATTCTATATTTTCCAGGGTCTGTATGTTCAATGGTTAATGCTCAATCTCCGAAGGTGAACAGTTCTCTTCAGCTCCTGGAGTTGCCCACCATGAACATTGGTGATAGTATAGTGACGAAGAAGCTGAAAATAAAAATTTCTTCCAAGGGAGTGCGGGCTGAATCTGGCGGAGGTTCTGAGATGGGTATAAAGGTGAAACTACCTATGCCGTCTGACTCTAAGAAACGTGCACCTCAGTTGGTGATGGACAATGAAAGAGAGAAAAGGCGGAAAATGGATCGGAGTATAAAGCAACAATGCAGTAACGTTCTGAAAACCTTGATGGCTCATCCTAGTGGATGGCCCTTCCTTGTACCAGTGGATCCCGTCCTGTATAACATTCCTGACTACTTCACTATAATTAGAAAACCAATGGATTTGGGAACAGTCAAAGCTAAATTGGATGGCAATCTTTACTTCGATGTTGATGAATTTGCTGCTGATGTGAGGTTGACGTTCGCAAATGCAATGAAGTATAATCCTCCTAGCAATGATTTTCACCTCATGGCTAAGAGATTGGATAATGCTTTTAATCAGAGATGGAAGTTGCTAGAAGGGAAGTGGAAATCTGAGAGCAAAAAATTCAGTGAGGAGTGTGTTTCAAGTGGTATAGAAAATGACACTAAGAATACAAGGGAGACTTTCTTCAAGAAATCTACACCACATGCTAATGGTCTGAACAAGAGATCAATGCCTTTGGAGGAGAAGCAAAAGCTGAAGAAAGAACTTGTTGATTTACTTAGGGGAAATGTTATTAAGAAAATGCAGAATGCTCTTCAAAAGTTTGGGTTGGCGGGTCTAAAAGAAGAGAAGGTTAACTTGGACCTAGATAAGTATGATGACGACACACTATTGGAGTTAAAGAGGGTGGTTAAAGCATATTCCAATTTAGCTACAGAAAAGGTAATTAGTCATATATTGGACCTCAAGTGGTACAATAGCTGTTTACTGCGAAGGAAATTTGAAGTTTTATCATTTTTTTCTTCTGGAACTTTTACTTGTTATCTAATTGATGCTCTTTTGTACAGGCAGAGCCCGCTAGCGTGAAACAAAGTGGTGGGCATCTGTCATCCATGGAGACTGTCCCTAAAGGTACGAAAAGGGCGGGTATAAAATTTCTGCTTTCATGGATCCTTTCCATAAGCTGATTGGAGATGTGTCTTTTTGGGCACAGATAGTAGCACAAGTTCTATTTGCTCTGTCAATACCAAGCAACAAGCAAACATTGTTGCTTGCCACCTTCAGGGTGTTGATACTCATGCTCTTCCTAGGAGTAAGTTTGTTCTGCCCCTCTTTTTTCTTCAGCTTCTTTGGAGCTCTGAACCTTCAATTGCTAATAAACAAGTTGTACTTCTGTTCGCAATTCAGATATTCCAACAGAAAGAAAGCCAGAGAAAGATCATTTGGGTGTTGCTAGAAGGGTGGGTGTCTTGATGTTTAGAACATCTTTGAATAGATTTAAGGCGTTACTCATTCCTTTCTTTGCAACTGACCCCTTCTATGCATTTTCAGGATAGAGAGGTGACAAACTCCTCGGCATCAGTTAGAAATGATTTGAACTCTCATGGTGATTGCAAACCTTTCTTATATTTGTTCAATAGCACGCATAAAAAAAATCTTTAATGTTCTTTATTGACGAGCTGCTTTCGATAATATGAAGGTGGTCGAGGTATCCTTTGTGAAGAAAATTCATGTTCCAGTCCAAGTAGATCAACATGTGATTCCACTGTTACATATTGTGAAGGTGATTGTGTGTCTAGCACTCTTTATATCATTTCATTTTTTTTGGTACCCAAGAAGGCAAATGAACTTAATTCTAATCTGCGATTACTGTTTTCTGGAAATAGGGTGGGATCCTCTTATGAACGCTGATCTTTCCCCGACCAAAGCGCTACGTGCTGCAATGCTGAAGAGCCGATTTGCTGACACCATTATCAAAGCAAAACAGAAATCGCTTCCAGTTGATGTAATGCCTTCCCTTTCCTCTTAGAGAACTTATGGCATACATTATTTAAATTTGGTTTGGTTTGTCACAACTTTTTTGTTTGCTGAATCAGAGGGATAAGGCTGATTTGCATAGAATGCAGCAGGAAAGAGCGCAACTGGAAAAGCAGCAGCTTGAAGGTTTGATGGTTTATGTTGTGATTGATTGATTGGTTTCTTCTTACGGTAGTAGCTTAAATGGAATGTGGATAATAAACTCAAGTAATTGAACACACTTGACATATGTAGAGGATCTCTATCTGGCTAGTTATCAATATTGATGCAGATAAAATAGAAGAATGCTAGGATACTTATAAAACAAAACAAAATTATATAAAAGGCAAAAACTTATGCTTTATGCACTGTCACCCTTTTTGGTCCTGCCACGGATTCTAGAAAGCTCTTAATGTGATGTTAATATTCTTTGGAGAGTGCCTGGATAAAAAAGATGCTATATAGCTGAATTTACAAAAGATTCAAACTATTTGAGCCAAAAACAAGTCCTTGGATTCCTTTTTTTTGGGTTTGGTCTTGTTTTGTGGATTTGATTTTTCAGTTTTCAGTGTGAAAAACAATAAAATCCAATTCAAACTAAACTAAGTTCTGGTTGGTTCGGTTTTCCATTTCGGTTTGGTTTTCCGGTTTTTAAAGTTGTTCCGCTTTCCCTCTTAATTAGCTATGAGATTTAGTGAGATAGTGTATATTTACAAACTGTGTATATAATGGACATTAGTAACTACAAACTAATCTAGATCATGAATTTATTTAGATTTAATTTCGCAGAAAGAGAGAATTTCATGAACAAGAAAATGTAGTTTTTTTTAAACAAAAACTTTCTGAGGAAAGAGTGCAAACTCATAAAACAAAAGTAGTCTTAAATTAATATTTATTCAAAAACTCGCAAAATGACTAATAGGAAACAATAGCACTCGCAAAAATTGCAAGCATATTAAACAATTGAAAAATCTTGATGCTCGATATAACAGCAAATAAATAAAAGAACCAACATTTTGTGGGGAATAATGCACACACCTGCCTTGGAATGAATCTACGTGTTGCGAGGCTGAAGTAGTCCACAGCCTCTTTTCAATTATATCACTCTTTTGCTGTCGTCTTATGAGGCGATAAAATCTCATAGTTCAGAGATAATTAGCAGCACGTATCTGTAATTAAGTGGTTGCATTTCAAGTAGTCGTACATTATTTCCTTTATTGGATGTGGTGCTGTTTCTCTGACAGAACCTTGGGTGTGTGCAGAGAAAGCCCGCATTGAGGCAGAACTTAAAGCTGCTGAAGTTGCCTCTCGAAGGAAGGCGGAGGCTGATTTAAAGATGCAGCGGGAGAGACAACGGGAAGCTGCCCGGATTGCTCTACAAAAGGTTTGTGGTTATTGTTGAAACTCTCACCCCCCACCTCTCCTTGCTTTACCCCCGCTTACACATACCTCCCTCCCCAACTGCAACACCCCTTGCCAGAAAAGAATAAAAACCAAGCAAGAAGCGAAGATGGAGAAATAACAAATGAAGAGAACATATCCCTGTTTTTAATAACTGAATTCCCCCTATCACTCACTGAATTTTTTTTTCCCTTCCTGAACAGATGGAAAGGACCGTTGAATTTGAAGATAATCTGAAGATACTAAGAGATCTAGAGAAACTATGTAAATGCCGCTCAGAAGCTGAGAATTTCACTGGTAATGGAGATGGATTCACTATCATATTGGGGGACAACCCTCTGGAAAGGCTTGGCTTATGCATCAAAGAGGATTACTTAGATGATGATGAAGATGCAATAGTGGACGGGGATTGGGAAGATGGGGAGATCTTGTAATAAGGGGCGGAGCCTCGCCCGTTTTTGTACCGTTTCTTGTTTCTTGCCCCTCTTGTTTATAGTAGGCTACTCCTTGTATAAATGCATCAATTTCTATCCCACCCTTTTTCTCTAGGTTCGTAGTGCGATAATGTAAACCTGATATCTAACTGCATATATCTGAAATGCTCAAGAGGTTGTGATATACCAAGTAGTAGGGTGTTCATTGGTCTGTTCAGTACGGTTTTGGTTCGGTATCTCAATTTTAATAGTGCAGTCAACCAAATATTCTGCACAACAATGCATTGAGTTTCTGTCCATGTGTTATAATCCTTGTATTGTGATTCCACCACCCCTTGTGTGAAAATTCATATGGGAGATGCAGCAAACCTGAAATTGGGTAAAAAATTTATCGATAATACCAGTACAGAACGACAGATGAGAAAAGTCTTACGCGTACCTGAGAAGATCCAAAAGCATCATTTAGAACTGTACCATACGGACTCCAAATGTGAACACGACGAATCAACACGGATAGAGGCTGTAGTGTTTCATGGTTTGGAATAGTTTGCTGCAAATGGATTTTGAAAGTTGTAGGTACATATGAAATTCGAATCCCCTAACTGTGAAGATGGCAGCGAAGCAGTGGAGAATTCCCTGGAAAATCATTGGAATTCCTTTTCATATCTTCCATCACATTTCTCATCATTCTAGAGAGTCAATTAGATCATAGAGTTGCAGTTTCATGTTGCGCAGAAGTATATATGGAATGCTAAATTTCGGGTCTTTTAAGAGCTTCATAGTAATTTGCTTTAGTACAATTTTGCGTGGCGATCTTGTGTTTCTTATATTGATCCTTGCTCAGACCATAGTTTGTTTTGCCATGTAATTAGGATAGTACCGGCCTGTTTTCATTTCAATTATTTAGAATCCTGCTTAATTATTCTTTCAAACCAGTAAAAATATTTACCTAGAGATTCCCGTTGGAGGT
Organism: Lycium ferocissimum; assembly: GCF_029784015.1. Lineage (NCBI taxonomy): Eukaryota > Viridiplantae > Streptophyta > Magnoliopsida > Solanales > Solanaceae > Lycium > Lycium ferocissimum. The sequence goes on along the minus strand of NC_081343.1, from coordinate 50,643,284 downwards.
TCGGTGCTTCCACTTGAAAAAAAATAAAAATATATATGCTTGAAAAAAAATAAAAATATATATGCATGTACTATATAATTCAAATAATTAATTAAGGAATCTATTGGGTTTGGTTTGTTTGTTTGTTTTCATTGAACTCATATATTCAAGTTCCCAACAAGAGATTAACTGAACCAATGGAGTCACCCCCGGAAGTGGTAAACTTTGGAAAATCTGTGTTGGTTCCAAGTGTTCAAGAGCTTGCCAAAGAGCACCTTGCTGATATTCCGGCCAGGTATGTCCGTCCAGGACTGGAATCTCCGGCCGTATCTGCTGGAGAGGCGGTGCCTACGGTACCGGTTATCGATCTTCAAAAGTTGACATCAGGGGATTCCATGGATTCTGAGCTGAAAGAGCTTCACTCTGCTTGCCAAGAATGGGGTTTCCTCCAGGTTTGGTTTTCTTCATGAATTGTTTAATAATTCAATTGTTCTTTGCTTTTCGTTGCTTCTTCTATTCATTATTGGGGTTGTTAATATTTTGATTTGTAGTTTTCATTTTTAGTTCCTAAAAGTAATACTATGAATTAAAACTCCTTTCCTTTGTCAACCAGTGAAAATGATAGTACCAGTACTTTTTTTGTCTCAAATTATGTGGTATTTCCTTTAGTTTTAAAGCCTTTTAAAATATTTGGCACACAGATACACAGCTCAAACTTGTTTTAGAAAGTCTAATTCACTTATCAATTTAATACATTACAGTTCGGTACAATATCTTTTTGTTATACTAAAATACTTCGTGCGAAATTGCTTTAGGAATATGTCCAAGCCTTACCCCTCTGCTTTTAACTATGATTAAAAGTTAAGCTTCGTTATACTTCAAGTTGGAGCTCTATTAGAGTCAACTTTACCCATTTTTCTTTCTTTTTCAGAAGGGACTTATGTTCAATTTTTCAGGAAATATGCTGTAATATCACAGTTATAGACTCCGAAATGCATAAGATTTCGTGTTCTCTTCCTTCTCATTTATTGGTTGTATCAGTATTAGTTTAAATTTTTTTTTTTTACCATCTTCTCCTGACACTTCTCTTGAGAAGTTAGGTTATAAACCATGGAGTGACACCTTCATTACTGGAGAACTTCAAGAGAGAGGTTATTGAATTTTTCAGACTCCCAATGGAAGAAAAGAAGAAGCTATGGCAACAGGAAGACAACCATGAAGGTTTTGGTCAGCTATTTGTTGTATCAGAGGAGCAGAAACTTGATTGGAGTGATATGTTTTACATAACTACTCTTCCCCCTCATATCCGGCAAATGGACTTGTTTCAAAAATTGCCTTCAAAACTCAGGTGCCTCTCTCCCCACTATCTCTCTCACCATGGTTCACCCTCCCCGGAGTCTATCATATTGATCTTTCCAATGATGCGGAGGTCCTAAACAAAATAAATTTACCTTGGACCATTCTTGAACCAGGAGTAAGGTCCCTTTGCTGTATCCTCTTGGGGAACCACCTTAAGAAACATCCTTGTGAACGACTTATGTAGCAATTGCTGGTGCTAATTAGTACGATTAGAGATTGATAAGTCTTCCCCCCTTAGTCACTTAATTTCAGTTTCCTTACAAAAACCATAAATGAACCGAACTATTAATGGAGGCATGAATGAATCACTTAGCACAGTTCAGGGGTATATTTGGACCTTTTCGGCTTTCCCATGTAAGACAAATGTGGCCTCACACCTATGTGCAAAGAAAGCAAAAGAAATCAGATTCATTTAAAGATATCATATTCTTCTGCAATAGTTACCCATGTTTTTCCACGTGCATTTTCTGGTCGTGTGTATTGCTGCAGTATCTATAACCCGTTGCAACATAACACACCCATGTTCTTCGGAAAGAAAAAGATACGCCCAGGTCTTGTTTCAGTTATGCCTGATAAAACTATTGTTTACTGGAGTTACATCTTTGAAGGGAAGATGCAAAGAGAGACACACCTGTATAAGAAAAGCATATAAAACGTCCCGTATCTCAACAATTTCAGAAAACACACCATCTTAAAAAAGGTGCATTCAAGTTATAAGCTTTCTTTACGTACACGTTATTTTTGTTCATCAATGGTTATGTCGTATCCTATTCAATACTTTAGTTAGTTTTGTGCATATTCTGTTAATATATTAATGATGGTTAAGGACTAAAAATGGTTAGATATAAGATACGATTCTAACACAATCTGCTGATAATCTTAGTGCTTCTTTTGTCACGTGGAGTGTGTAAACATTGTGGTTCTACTTCTTAGATGATAAATTTGATTCTAAGGTGGTATAGTTGCAAGATGATCATGACTTAATCCCAAAATGCAGGGAAATCATGGAAGCATACTGTAAACAAATAAAAAACCTAGCAATGATCATCCTATGTCAATTGGCAAAGGCTTTAAGGATGGATGAACAGGAAATGAGAGAGCTATTCAGTGATGGCGTGCAGTCAATGAGGATGAATTATTATCCGCCTTGCCCTGAGCCACACAAAACCATTGGCTTCAGCCCTCATTCCGATGCTGATGCCCTCACTGTCCTTTTCCAGCTAAATGAAACTGAAGGCCTCCAAGTCCGAAAAGATGGCATATGGGTGCCTATAAAGCCTCTCCCGAATGCTTTGATTGTGAATATTGGTGATATTATGGAGGTAAATAAGAACAAACTTGTTAAGTAACTGATTTCTCAAAGGGTGGTAACGCAGTGAGAATTGCAATTTTGTTCTGTAAGTTATAGGTTAAGTTCTGGTTTATTCACCGCGTTATCAACTTATCATGCTTCATATATTAACTCATTTACATTCATGAAAGGTCTTAACTCAGACCATTGTTTTGCGAGTTAATAAAATTACACATGCTTCAAAGTGTCTTCAATCTCTCCCTGCCAACAAAAGAAAAAGAAAATAAAAGCTTTGAGGGAGGTGGAAATAAGACTGTCTTACCATTTTCATTTGATTTAATTAGGTTAAAACTTGCTCGTTTAGAACAAATTGGAGGTCATAGATATTAGACTTAGCTGAAGACAGTGTGGTATGGCCCTTAACCCGAGCCCACACATAGTGTGGTGGGGCTGCTCTTTTTTATTACTTGGAAGTGAGACTTTATTTTATCTTAATTTTGGAAAGAAGTTAAAGAGCTCTTTTTCAGAAAAAGGATATTCATGAAAATATCATTATGTAATTCTGTATACATGTGTTATTTGATTTGGCAGATTGTGAGCAATGGTGTTTATAGGAGCATTGAGCACAGAGCAATTGTAAACTCAGACAAAGAGAGGCTCTCTGTTGCAACATTCTATAGCTCCAACCTTGACTCCGAATTGGGACCTACACACAGCCTCATTGGACCAAACAATCCTCCAATTTTCCGAAGAGTTCCCGTAGAAAAATATTTCAAGGAATTTTTTGCAAGAAAACTTGATGGAAAATCGTACATTGATTTCATGAAGGAAGAGGCATGGGATGGCGAATCGTAGGTAGCATTTGGTACTTTAGTTGGTTATTAGCTTATCGACATCTTGTGAAATATTTGACGAGTTACTCATGCACTCTTGCTGTTGTAATATGCAATTCCACTGTTTGATGACTGTAATAAAGGAGAAAATGTGACATTCTTTGTTCCATTAGAAACGATGGTGTTTGACTTGTTACAGGATTTAAAATGTTACTTTGATTGTTGTATTATATTGGTGCAGTGGAAGAATAAACAACAGTCGAAAAGTTAGTTTGATAGAAAAAGTTGCATCAATGTTATATTTTGAATATTATATAACTCTGAATACTTGTAAATTGTAAAAACTGTATGAAAAAATTACCAGCGTTATAAATGTCAAACATTTTGCACGCTAATACAGATAAGAGTACTTAGATTTGGAAAAAACACTCTTTTATATTTGGAAAAATCTATCTTTATTCTTTTAGACAAGTTATTTAAATGACTGACATAGCTTCCTTGTATTGAACAATACATGACAGTCCTGCTCTGTAGATTTATGTGCCGGATAAAAAAAAGGGAAACTTACAGGAATAACTACCTTAAAGGTGGAACTTACCAACCGTAGCTATCATTTCAAATTTACAGCTCGTAGTTAACATTACAGCAAAATACGTGTGAATTCGCGTGTATTTGAAGACCTTCAAATACACGCAGAAGCTGTATAGAACGTGTATCTTAAAAACAGATCCGTGAATATTAGGCATTAATCATGGATTAAATAAGGAAGGCGTAATAAAATCTTTTACAATCTGTTCCATCAATTTAGATTCCCATTAACCACACGTTTCTTCTTCTCTCTTTCCTTATTCAACCTAGAAAAGTAAATTTAAATTTCAAAAACTTTCAAAACAGAGGAAACACAAAAACAAAGGTTACGATCGTACAACAGGTAATTCGGAAAAAATCATTTATAAAATCAAATACACTTAACAAACAGTTGAATTTGAGCTTTTGTTGATCGCATTCCATTTGTTGCATCGTAATTGCAATTTGTGTAGTTTTTTGTACTAATCGTCGAACTGTAGTGAGTGAAGGTTGTTTTGTATTTGCTTTTCATTTTATTTGTTGGTTTTCTCCATTGTTAATTTTTGTTTGAATAGTGAGTTCGTATCTAATTTTTGTATTTTAGGCAGTGATTTGTTCACATGTATGTGTATTAGAAGCAATGATGAACTGCGAATCAAATACATATACATTCAAATTCATGTATGTGTATTTGAAGCAGTGATGAACTGTATATTTGTTCGTATGTATGTGTATGTGTATTAGAAGCAGTGATGAACTGCGAATCAAATACACATACATTGTTATTCGTGTATGTATATTTGACGCAATGATGAACTGTATATTTGTTCATATGTATGTGTATGTGTATTTGTTCAAATATGTGTATGTGTATTTATTCATATGTATGTGTATGTGTATTAGAGCCTTTTCCTGAGCTGAATCAAATACACATACATTCAAATTCGTGTATGCATAAGTTTTTTATCAAAATGTATGAATTTATTTTAATGTATGTATATATTTGATTGTCAGTATTTGTATTTAATTTTATGTGTTGATTTTCTCCATTGTTAGTTGTTTTAGATTAATGATTAACGTATATTATTTGATAATGTATTTCAGGTTTTAATCAATCACATTGAATTCAGTTGTTGGAAAATATCCACTGTATCATCGTTGATTAGACACTCTGGTATTTGGAACGATGAGAACTGTTATGTGAATTTCAAAATCGATGCTGTTGTTTTCAAAGAGTATTCGATGTATATAGATTTGTTACAGTCAATTGCAACTCAGTTGAAACTAGACTCGACAAGAACAAATATATACATCAAATACACGGTGGAAGGTAATGATATGCCGATGGAAATACACAATGATATGGGTGTGAGAGTGTATGTGGAATCGAAGAAAGAGAATAAACAGTTAGCAATGTATCCATTGTGCATAACTACTAATGATAAGAGCAGCGACAATTGTGTAGCTGATGAAAGTTGTATTCAAGGAGAGGTTTTGCAACTTGGATACACAAGTCAATTCAATGCTATGGAAACAGTCGGGTGTGTAGACTTGACGTCTTCAAGTTATGGCAAGGCTGTTGCTGTATTTGAAAAAGGCACCAATCTGATTATCGAAGACAAGAACCAAAGAGAGGTTGTTGTTGATCAAGTCTACCAGAACAAAGATACATCAAAAGCTGTGATGGCAAATTATGCAATTTCAAATAGGTTCAATTTTCGTGCCGATAGGTCTAATGCAATAAGGTAAGTTCAAAAGTTTTATGCTGTATATAATGTTATGTATTTATACTGTATAAGTATATGTATTCAAATAGTTTGTATCATCATAAATTGGGCTATGTATTCAACTGTTCTATCAGAGTATATGCATTTATTGACTGATGTATTTTGTACTTAATGTATTTGTGTTGATCTGTGTATTTGTAGCTATACTGTTGTATGTATGTCCGAAGAATGTGATTGGAAATTCAGCGCATTGAGTGTTGGAAAATCCGAAATGTTCAGAATTAGAGAGTTCCGTGACAAGCATACATGTCCGCTAAAGGATAAGGTGTATTCGTAACGGCATGCCACAAGTTGGTTAATAGGTGGAATTTTTAAACCAAAAGTAGCCAACCATAAGAGGAAATACACACCTGATGACATAGCGAATGATGTCTTAAATGATCTTGGCATGAATGTGTCTTACATGGTCGCTTGGCGGGCTAAAGAGAAGGCTATGAAGGACTTAATGGGTGAACCATCAAAATCTTACAACAAATTATCCGGATACCTATACATCATGGATAAAACATACCCGGGTTCACATATAAGAATGCGCAAATCCCACGACAACGAGTTCCTGTATGTGTTTATAGCACTATATGCATTTATCAAGGGCTTTGAGTGTTGTAGACCCATTGTGGTAGTACACGGGAGCCACCTAAAAACAACATACAATGACACATTCGTTTTAGCAAGCACACTAGACGGTGCAGGTAAGTCAAATACACATATACATTTGATATACAATAACTATGGTTATACTCAAATGAACATATACATATTGAATTATTTGTTTTAATGCAACTGTATGTACAGGTAATATACTTCCCTTAACATATGGTGTGATCGATTATGAGAATGACAGGTCTTGGACGTGGTTCTTTGAGCGGTTCAGGGAAGCCTATGGAGTTAGAGAGAACATGTGTATTGTATCCGATAGGCATGAAAGCATAAACAAAGCTGTATCTAGAATTTATCCAAATGTTCCACATTACGCGTGCATATGGCATCTGTAGGGTAACATATGTTAGAATTACAAGAAGAGTAAAGATGTTTTGAGTCCAGTGTTTTATGCAATGGCAAAGGCATACACGCAGGATGAATTTGATGAGTTGATGGGGAAGGTTGAAAAGACAGATATTCGGGTGGCAGAGTATTTCAAACTAGCTGGAATAGAAAAGTAGGCTAGAGTGTATGCATCTGTTAACCGAGGATGGACCATGACTTCGAACATAGCAGAGTGTATTAATCGTCACCTTGTAGCAGCAAGAGAACTGCCTATATGTGATTTTCTTGAAGAAATGAGGAAGATGTTTGGGAGATGGAATTACAATAACCGGAGGAACGGTACATACACGTTCACAACACTCTCTAAAAAGTTCCAGGAGATGCTGTCAATAAATGAGTATCTATGTTTACGTATGATGGTATGTTTCATTTCAATTCCTTATATACTTGACTGACCTGCAATTATAGTTAGCTGTATATGACGTATTTGACTGTATTTGTTAGCTGCAGTTTGTTCATGTATTTGCTGTATTTGGTTGTATTTGTCAGATGCAGTTTGGACATGTATTTGATGTATTTTGTTGTATTTGCTAGATGCAGTTTGTACATGTGTGTCATGTATTTGATTTTTTTTTTGAATTTGAAGCATGTTCATGAACATAATGGTTTTATCTTTTGGACATTTACTTATATGTATTTGACTATAAGTACCTTTATGTATTTATATGTATTTGACTGCATGCTTAATAAATACAACTAATGATTTTTTTGTACATAGAACCATCAACCGAATACGTGTACACAGTCCATGATGGAGGAAGGCGTTTCATTGTTTGCTTGAAAAACAAAACTTGCAGTTGTCGGATGTTTCAAATAGATGAAATTCCATGCTCAGATGCATGGGCTGTCCTAAAGAAGAAAAATCTAAAGGTTGATGATTATTGCTCAAAATTGTTCAATCTGCAAACCGTGGTAAATACATTGATATACCTGTGGATCCTCTCCCCGACGAGCGTGAATGGAAGATTCCCACATACATCTCGGAGGATGTAGTTTTGCCACCAAGATACAAGAGACCTCCTGGTTGGCCGAAGAAGAAGCATGATAAGCCGTTAAGGGAATTGCTTATTGGGAAAAAAAAGACATGCTTGCAGTGCTTGTGGACAACTTGGATACAATAGACGTTCTTGTAGTTTTGAGCCTCGAAAGAAGTGATTGTTTTTTATTTTTCTTTATAGCCATTTACATTTATTAGAAAAATACGTTGTTTGTTTGCAATATTTGAATAAAGGTAGTCACTTTGAATACATTGCAATAGTAGTGTGATTACTTCTTTTGGAATTATGCACTTATTTCCGAATATGTTTGCACATGAGTACAAACGATGATCTATACTTTAAAAAAAAGGAATCTTATTCTAACAAAATTGGTGTATTTAATAACTTCAAAACACTGCTTAGTAGGTAATACAACATACATCTGGTTTTCGTAACCTGATGTACTTGGTATATTTGATAGTATTTACATGTATTTGATAGTGTCCCATGTCAAAATACAACATACATCAAATACAAAGTGTGAATGATGTAATTTGAAATTATCTGACTGTGGTAAATTGAAAATTGAGTGACATATACTTGTTAAGTTGATAATCCAACAAGGAAAAAGAATAGTGTATTTGGTGTATTTGAATATGTATGAATCCGGCAAAAATAGCTAAATGTAGGCAGATACAATTGATAATATGATAATCCAACATAGGTAAAATACATCTAAAACTTCAAATCTGTGGCAAAATAGGTACTTGATGTGCCGCGGATTTGTGGCACATTCGACGCCTTTTTACTACGGATTTTGGGTGTTCTCAAGTAAGTCTGGTTCATTTTAATGTGTTTTTGTTGTGTTTTAGGAAGGCGATGACCCAAAAGCAAAAACAAAGAAAAAGGAAAAATTGCCAGAAATAAAGATTTGACGGTCCATCGATTGATCGACGGACTGTCCTTTGGAGCGTCGATAAGTTTAATTTTCCAGCGATGGCCTAAGTTGAAGAGGACAAAGGACGGAGCCATCGACGAAGCATCGACTGGATCGGCGTTTCGTCGTTTGACTCGTCAAACAGACTTGTCCACCAGAAGAGAGAAAGACGGAAGAATTGACGGAGCGTCGAACTAGTCGACGGCACCGTCTAATGGATCATCAAATCGAAGAACTAACAGATGAAGGAATCGATAGCCCGTCGAACTGATCGACGGTCCGTCAATTCTGCCACCGGGGGCAGTTTTGCCAATTGCTGATGTGTGTTTTTGGAGCCTATTTAAAGAACATTTTAGGTTTTTGTACACATCAGATTTTTCTCCAACATTTAACACTTTTTCCATTGGTGGATGAGCATTGAATACTCCAATTTTGGAGCTTAGTGAAGACAAAAGATTCCATTCCCACCATCTTTATTACACTTTGTAAGCTTTATGTCTCTATCATTGCTTACTACTTTTGTGACCAATATGTGTGAGTAGTTTCTTTAATCGAAGTTGTGGACCCAAATGATGGGTGTTATGTAATGGGTGTCTAACATTGTGTGTGTGTGTGTGTATATATATATATATTGTTGTGACGTGTTTTATTATTTTTCATGTTCATTGTTAGTTAGTGGTTGCAAACACTTACTTATGCACAAACCCTAGTTTTGTTTGGAAAGATGAACTAGGGTTTGAGTTAAAATAATATAACAAGGACTCGGGGCGCTAACCCTCGTTTAATGAACTCACTTAGGGATAAGATGAGTTCTACTTGGCATATTTAATCGGTTTTACTTGCAACTTTTCTATATTTGGGAAAATCATGAAAAGAAATACTTTCTAACTATTGAAAAATATTAGGAAGTGCATTAGAGATTAAGTGCATACGAAACCTCGACCCATTAGAAATATATCATATTGATACCCATAGCATAACATCTAATCACAAAATGGGGACACAACTTTGGTTCTTTTAGTCCAAACAAATTCCAAATACCTCAAAATAGCGAATACGAACCAAAACCCTTTTTCTATACTAGTCGGAATAGAACTAAAGTCTTTAGAGATTAGTAATATATATAATTAGTACTTATTTCACATTGTATTCCCTATGGGATTCGACCCCAACCTAGTTGGGTTACTATATTTGACACCGACCGCCTTACGCCATAATTTAGGTGTAATTTGAGCGTATCAGTATCTAAAAAACAGTCACAATATGGTCTTTAATCCAAAGTTACAATCAGTACGGATCAAACATGAATTGCATCAACTGTGTCATAATCTATGGCTGGCCTAACTGGTCTTGGTGGCACCTCGTTATCGCTCTAGGCATTGTCAGCTACCTTCCGTTCCTCATATTCCCATAGGAGTGCACCATATCTCATACGCATCATCGTTGCATCAATTGTGGCTGGAACCCCTTCACCCGAGCTCAAATACTCAGCAAATGCTGCCATGTAAACACCACAATCCCTGGAAAAAAATGGAAGAAATGTATGAGAACTTCAAAAGGTATGAAAAAAAAGGAAAAAAGTATGAGAATACATATGTATACATGTATTTGAAATGTATGCAAAACAGTAAGCAGCACATACATGCCAAATCTGAGAATAAAAAATACATAGATACCTTCAAAATACATTAAAAAATAAGATCAAATACATATGTATACATCATATTATATTAAAAGTGGAAAACTCCTACCTTCAAAGTCATTTTACCATTTTACCCCTTTACTAAATCAAAATCTAATTAAATATTTAATCAAATAATAATATTTTAATCACCTAAAGGATGAATTAGATCATCCAACAACACTTTAATTATTTACACTTAATTCCTCCAAAAACGTTATTCACAGCCTCTAGAGAAGTCCAGCAGCCTCTTTGGGGGATAGTATTTATGAAGATTAAAACATTAATCACTATTAATGGGAATTTAATGAAATCCTTTTAAATTCTAAATAATTGCTATATTGAATTGTAAACAGTTACTACGGAAATAGAATTATAGCAGCTTACGGATGAATTATTCATAATTAAAACATTAATAGTGTGAAGGGATTTAATGAAATCCTATTAAATACTAAATGATAATAATAAACAGTTACTAGGAAAGAAGAATTATAGCAGCCGGAGGCTTTTACTTGACGTTTTGGTTTTCTTTAGTTGACAAACTAATGGTGGATTATCTTACCTGATTTGTTAAATTCTTCTTCTTAATTAATCATCTTATATAAATGGGCATCAAGGATATGCCTAACCTTCACCATCTGATGAAATTAATTAAACAATAGAACATAGCTGCAAACTTACCAGGTATGTAAAGAAATTCTTTCTGCCTTCTGACCTTTTTGTCTTTCATATTAGAAGCATGTTCTCTTTTAACAAATTTCTTTCTGCCTTCTTCCCCTTTTTGCTAGAATATTATGCTTATGTAGATGAATTCATAATAAAGGGAAAAAATTGTCGGCAAAGAAACAACATTTGCACCACGTACGGAAAAAAAAGTTCTTTTGGTTTTGGAAACTTTTGCCATGGCACCAGTTCTATTACACTTTTTAGAATACATAATGCTTTGATTACTTTCATTTTCTAAAATAAATTACACTTTCCATATTCTTTTGCAGTAATATTGTACAAGGTGTTTCTATTTCTCATCACGACAGACATTGTTTAATGGTGGCCTTCAAGCTTTGGTCCATCATGTTATAGCTTTAGTCATTCTTTTGCCCACTGAGAGGTGGGATGGTTGAGATCCCTCCGCTATTAATTAACCAAATATTTCAGGTTTGACCTCGAGAATAAAGAATATTTCGGGTGAAACAGCTTTACCCTTTTGAGGGATAAGAAATTTGTAGATACAATGGCCAATATGGGTACTTTGGATGTCCTCACGGGGCGGAAATGTGAGATCAGGAATAACTATCATTTTGTGAACCAATTTTGTCTCTGTGAGATCAAGAATTTTCCATGTTGTCAAATAATTTGTTATTTTCTTGCCTTCTGAGTTTTGTAAAGTTCTCGAGTAGCATTTCAGTTTTTTTGTTATTGTTATTGTAAGTTTTAGACATCCTATTCAAGTGAGAATGGTTCAATCTTTGTTCAATTGTTACGGATGGATCTTCTTGATAACCATTTTTCATGATTGGAAGATTATATATGAAAAATTACCATTACTTCTTTTTGCATTTAGAATACTTTTCTTATCCCGGTGTAGCATTATGTGAGAGATTGTAGTACCAAAATTTTGCAAGCACCAAAATCTTTCGGGGTGAAATAAACTACTTTCTCCAGCGGACAATTGTATGTACTGCGATTTCAAGAGGGATATCAATGTCTCCAACAAGAGTTCTTGTCATGACAGACCAACCAAAAAGTCGAATGGAACATACACCAAGAACAACGTCTAGAATGAAGTGTTAGGTAACATATGAATACATTAATTACATGTTAACACCTAATAACATAAAAATGTGACTTATTATACATTTTAACTACCAAACTAATTTTGGTTGTTCAAATTTTACAGTTTGGAGAATATCTAATCATTTGTCATTCAAAATAGAAGTCATTTAAATAGGTTGATTATTCATCATTTTCAATTTATATTTTTCTGCTTAAAAGATTGGAGTACTCATTATAATGCAGTTTTAAATGACTTATACTATATGTGCATGGGACACACGTGCAACGCACGTGTCCAGAACTAGTGTATTGAAAGTATGTGTACTTGATGTTCAGTTTATCAATTGTTGAAATACACAAATACATTAAAAATCCATGAACAACTTACATGCTACCAGCAACTTGCTGAGGCAGATTTTCAACATAGACTACTTCAAGAATATCAATTTGTGCCTTATCCGCATAAGCTGGGTCTTTGACCAAATCTATGCCTTTTTGGTCTACGTAGAATCCACCAATATGTAGGAAATATGGCAGAAGTGTAGCAAGTTTGTGTATTTCATCCCTAACAACTGCATTATGCCCTGCTTCTTAATATGAGTTGTAGACGTAAAGACGCCTGTCCATAATAGAAGGATACAAAAACACACAAAATATATACATGCAAAAAGAAATAAGTATATTAAGTCAAAATGCATCCAACACTTATCTTAAAAAAATATAGATACAAAAATACCTGTCCTTGAATGAAAGCACAACCAATATCCAATGATTTTCTTCTTTTATGTTGACTGGTATAAGCACATTGTCAACCATATGCCACGGGACATTTGCAAGAAGCCTGTGCCCCTTCATGTACTCCCACAAGACTTGCTCTTCATTGGCCACATTGGTTTGAGTATCAAGGTTGTGAAAGGCGCTGTAGACAACATCAATTTTCTGCTTGAAGAGACAGTCCATAGTGGTGAATTTGTAATTGGTCCTTTTGTCATACTTGCCTTTCTTTCGAAAGTAGTAGAAAATGACGTCAATGTGCTGAAATGATTAAATACAATAGTTAGAACACAAAAAATACATAAAGTATTTCAATAACTGGCTATATAAGTCAGGTATATTGCACTTCATCATTCCAAAGTTGGCAAGGCATTGATAAAAGGTAGAACGAGTTTTTATCATCGACAGTTGTGATGCCAAAATTGTACTTGCCCCCATGCTAAAAAACTGTCATCTTCTTTTTGTAACTGTCTTCCCTGTTCTTTCTATAAAATAAAAATACACAAATACATATAGTTATTCCTTATAGTATACATGTAATATTTTAAAATGTACTAGTGTTGAAAAACATACTTGTTATCAAGCCTGACAAGCAGTCCCTTACGAAGCCAAACACGATATTGATCAAGAAGCTCTACATCGAGTGGACCGGTGATGGGATCTTGCTCGAATGGAAATTTTTTGTCAAAAATAGGCACTTGAATCTTACATGAACTACTTCGTGTATAATTCATAGTGAAAAATTATTAGATGAATACACAAATACAATCAATTACATAAAAATGCCAATTAAAATACATACCTGAAGCTGAACCAAAATCTGTCATGTATGGTCAAATCTTATATTTACTAGGACGCGTGGCTTGACCACTGAGATAGAGGTTGCGCGTCCGAAACTGCTATGCGGGGCATCTCTAAGACAGAATGATCAATGTGTTCCCTAGCACTTTTTTCTTGAATTGGTTCTGTTCTTTGTTCTGAGCGCCTATATCAGCTAGTACTTGTGCTATCATGCCCTTATTTAACAAAAAGTACATTTTTGTCAGATATTTGTATTTTTCATAAGCTAAATATTTGAGAAAATACAAGTAACGTACCTCAGTATTGTTGGATGAATCATCTTGTTGAATGGCATCAGAATCCTTTTTTTTCTTCATCTTTATCTTTCCCTGATACGTCACGAGGAAACTGAACTGAGGTCTTGGGTTCTCCTGAAAGATCACCTCCTTCATTAATCTCTTCAGTAAAAGCTTTTACTATATCCCCACTCTCGTTGCCATTAAAGACTCCAATATCTGGCCCATCACCCTGTTCCAACTCCACTCCCTTAAAAATATTTAAATTAAAAAAATATATAGTAAAATACATGAATCAGTAACATTATAATTGAAATCTACTCAAATACATCAAATATAATAAACCCAGTTATATACCCAAAATACATGAACCCAATTCATCCAAAAATACATATAAATACATGACTCAGAGATTTAAAAATAAAGAAATACATATTAATTGTGACTCAGATAGACACCTAGCATACGTGATACTTACAAAATGTTAAATATAATAAATTTATATGAGTTAAAGTGTAAAATCAGTAAGTATAAGAAATGTACCTCTGCTGAATCTATATGACTTGTATCAATCTCCATTTGAGTGCCAGCACCATCGTCCATGTAGTCATCCGTTGTCTGCTGTATGTCACCGTCGCAAAGATGAATAGGGGCCTCGCTGTCATCACCCTAAGAACAAAAGTGTATTTGTTAAATACGTGTATGCATTGTGTGCATACACTGAAAAACATTTGTATATGTATTGATTTTTTTTTTTTTTTTTTTACCTTTTCTGAAGTTTGATTCCCTTTGATAAGGTCAAAAACATTTTCGAATTTGTCATCAATGACTTTGCGAAGATCCTTGAATTCAGCAAAAACCTAAATTTACAAACAAGAAATCCATAAAATGCATTCCTTATTAAAACTTAAATAAATAACATAAGTAACAAAATCAGACTTACATTGTTCTTAAACTCATTAAGTTCCTCCCTCAAAGTTTTGATGTCATCTGATTTGCTGGTAGATGGAACGTCAGCAGGAACACGGGGTAGGGGGGGGGGGGTTCTTGGACATGATTTTTCCTTTTCCTTTGTTGGAACAGACTTATTTGATACCAAAGCAGGACGTCTGGTCGATCGTCCACCCCTAGGATGAGTAACAGAACTTGGAATTGGAGTTGCTGTATTCTCAACGGGCGATGGTGTCGTTGGCATCTGTCTCGGCTTCTTGTGCGGTGGAGATTTTGATGCATCCTTTTTTTGAGGTTGTTTAGCAGCAGCCAAATGGGGTGGTGTGGAACTAAAATCAGCATATTCATCTTCAACCTATTGTATGCGAGGTGTTGATGCAGTTCTGCTGATGAGATATGGATGCAATCCAGAGTCTCAACCTCGGTGATGGTCGGCACAATATTTTTATAAATAAGACGGTCCTACAAAAGGAACATATGTGACTTGACTATTACATATATTTGTGTAAAATACATTTTTAAGTTCAAAAATATATGGAAACATGTATTTGAATGAATGTGTAGTTGAAGACAGTTCTATAATAGGCTCAAATACATACATACATATATACATACAAGTATATTTAAAGCATATATACAAATACATGATTAATCAATGGTTCAAACACATGTATTTATGAGAAAAATGAGCATCTATGTTAATACCATTCAAATACATGTATGCATATGTCATATATTACATAAAAATATATGTGTAATACCTATATTTATGTATTTATGTCATGATAGAAAATTACCTGAGAGACGTCATCCTTGAACATGCCATCCATCAGGTAGTTAAATGGTGGTGTTGGGTCTACTGTCTTCCAGTTGAAAATTCTGGGAATTCGGTCTCCATTTTTTACAGCTAAATGTGAATCCACATTGGAGCAGCACTCGTAGCCATGCTTGCATAGTGAAAGGAAAACCCCGAAAACAGCAATACTATTTCAGCTTGTCCATCTTATGGTGAATACTTTTAATCAAATCATCAAAGGCTTCCTTGCCCCATGTATAGTCTTTGTACCGTCCACTCTCTACCAAGTCAAAATGAAGTCTTGGAATGACGACGTTTCTCTTTTCACTGGAAAGGATGTAGTTATGAATGAAATACAAAGAACACAATCTTTAAAGCATCTTCATCGACACCCCAATTCTTATCAATGAAGCACTCATTTAAAGCCATCTTTTTCACACTTTTATTGGAACCACCAAAATATTTTTCCAACACTCTGTTTTTACCCTCATTAAAAACGATTTATTCACCGTAACACTTTAACCCAGACATTAATGCAAAATCAAAAAGAGTGAATGTCAATTCAGTTCCATTAATGTCAATAACAAAAGCATCGGTAGTACTTTTCTTCAACTCTCTGACCATGAAACACCTAAATATATGTCCTTGAACTTCATAATGTTGCATCTGGAGGTATTTTGCAAATATAGTTTTAGAAAATAGTTGCTGCTGTCTATCGGTAAGCTTGTCCTCCAAATCTTCTTTAATTTTGTGGTTCATGTATGACGCATAGCGTATTGGATGAGTGGGAGGAAATTTAACAAGGAATTTGGAGGCCTGAAGAAAGGAATATAATGCAAAAAATGAGAATCAAATATATAATAATTCAAAATATATATGTAATGTATATGTATTTGAATGTGTGTGTATTTGCTTCTGTCACGACCCATTTAGCCTAGGCCGTGCGGGCACTTACCTTCCTACCTCGATAAGTGAACCCTCATCCCAACAACGAACCAATACATAAATTGAAGAAAATTAAGTAGCAAAAATAACGGATACGTAAGTCTCACGATATTTATAGATAGATAGTAGTAAAAAGTGCGGAAGACAAGAATACCCCCAGGGTCTAGTTTGAATAATACAAGAGCATCTAAGGAGAATAGTACAGTCTGGAATACTAATACATAAATGTCTATGTCTCTGAAATAAAAGTATGACATATGATAGGAAAGTCATCAAGGTCAGTGGACACCATGCTCACCCTGGAAACTCGAGAGGAAGCTGAAGAGTCGATCAGCCACGGGTCAAAGAAGTAGATCCGACCTGGTACTCTGCATTCATAAAAGAATGCAGCAAGTGTAGGTCAGTACAAACAATAGTACTGGTAGGCATCATCGGCCGACTAAGCATAGTTAACACAATTCAAAAAATAAAGCAGATAAGCAAGGAATCTAACAGGTATAAGACAATATGATCACAACCAAGTATCCGTCATCTCCTATGCAAAGAAGCTAAACCCAAATACATTAAGTCCGAATATATCCGATCTAATCCAATCATGACTATCCAATCACTAAGAATATCAATCAAGTCATAATGCAATGCAGTGCAATGATGGAACGAATGCAATGTAATGCCATGCAGATGAGGTGTACACATGTACTTCGGATGGAAATATCGACATCTCGGTAGCACAACCCAGCGTAACCCGCGAAGTCTAAGTGCCACCTGTCCCGAATCTTTGCCCACAGACAGACGGGACCCTGACTAATTGCTCATAGGGGGAGTCTCACCGGCACCACCTTGGGGGACCCGCAGAGTCCATGCATTAACAACGATTTCGGGATATCATCGGAATCGGCCATGCAACAACGATGTCGGAATAAATCATCGCTCATCGGCCATCTCACAATCACTCAAGTAAAAGAGTCTATCAAATATCGGTCTCACACAATCAACGATTTCCGAATTGAACCTCCGACATCGGCCTTCTCACAATCACTCGAGTAAAAGAGTTATCAAATATCGATTTCATACAATCAACACATTCCAGAATTGATCTTCGGACATCGGCCTTTTCACAATCACCCAAGTAAAGAGTTTATTGAAATATTAGTTTGCTCAATGAACGATATTGGATCATCACCGGGTATCGGCCATGCATCATGAATGTGTGAGAATGCGTGCAATGCGTATATCAATCATCAACAATCAAGTTCAAATCACAAGTACCAACAATGGGGCACGTCAACAATGTATCATATCACAATACCAGCAGAGGTATGCCAACAGTATATAAATATCACAAATATCAACAATGGATACGCCAACAATATATCATATCACAATACCAGCAGAGGTATGCCAACAGTATATCAACATCACAAGTACCAACAACGTGTACGCCAACAATGTATCATAGTTCGAATACCAACAACGGTATAACGATCCTATCTTAGTCAAGACAATACCACATATTCTGATATCTATCAACTACTCAAGGCATCAACCCATCACAATGGAACAATCAAACACACATAACGGGGTGGCTAGTCCCAACACACAATAGGGCCCAACCTAAGGCAATATCCAACCCGACTTCATACCCGAAGGTTCACATGCTGTCTTCGACATCATAGTGTAAATATGTGCTTCGATATACGAAGTCTCACCAAAGGTAAGCCATAACCTACCTGGACTGCCGAATCGCAACATCAACAACTCACTCATTTGCTTTGCCCTTCCGCTGAACCTCGGAACCAAAGTAGTCTAAGCATAATGGAATTCTATATTAGAAATCATGAAGAATGATACTAATATTGCTACTATTTCAATTCGGTCCCTTTTAACCCTATAAATTGGGGAAACGGGCCCACAAGGGCAAAACGGGAAATTTGAGAGCAAAATACCAAATTAAGTACTAGGCAATCAGAATCCAACCATTAATTGTTGATTTAGCCCAAGGATTAGCCTAATTTCTGATTTCAAGCAAAAACTCCCAATTTGGGTATAAACCCTAAGTGTTCAATTCCGAAATTCAATGTTAAAAGTGAAAGATATATGATTAATAAGCTTAGATTGGTCAATATCTAACATAAACATCACCAATTTTATCATTAATAATCTTAGGAACAATGTTCTTCCAAACCCTCTTTCAACTCTTATCACCAAGGATTTATTAAGGGAATAGGGGAATCTAATTAACATGATAATGGGTTAAAGGAAGAATGAAGAAATGAGTAGGAATTACCTCCAAGATTTTCCTCCAAATATCTTTAAGAGCAGTTTCTTCAAGCTCAAATATCGAAATGGGACAAAATGAGGGTCCAAGGCTTTTTAACACTTCATTAATATTATTAACTGCCCGTCACCCGCTTCAGCGACAATGGGACCGCCCCAACGATCGCTTCGGCCGCGCTTGACCGCCGAATGACCAAAGTCATTGACCGCTCCGGCCGGCAGGCTACTTGCCGGCACGGCTTCCGGTGCCGGCCGCCAAAGCGGGCACTAGACACCAGAAAACTCCCAAAGTCTCACAATTCGATCCGATTTTTCGACTAGTTCCCGAGGCCATCTGCTCACATACCATATACGTAGACACACATAAAAATGTGCTACGAACGCGCCCGTGGCCTCGGAATTCCCAACGGAGGTCTCGTTGACCGAGTCAACCCCCGATGCCTTAATTCCAATTTCCCATCCCAAGTTCGAAATGCATCCGAGTGCATTGGAAATCGAACTAAATACACACACAAGTTCTAAACGACCATCCAAACCTCTCAGAATCGACGAAATTTCGAAAATAGGTTCGTTTGCCCAAAAGTCAACTTCGGGTCAAATATTTTTCACTTTAACCCTATATTTTCACAAAAGTTGCCCGAATCCGGTCTAGACACCTCGGGAAGCGTGTCAACGGTCCCTTCGAGTCACAAGTGAGCTAATCAATGCTCGGGAACGGGCAAAAATGCCAAAAATACTATAACGACCAAACGGGTCATTACAGCTTCTCAGTTCATCAGTTGGTCAATATACCGTGTATTTTCTTCTCAGTTCATCAGTTGCTTCTCAGTTCATCAGTTGTGTGTATGTGTTCAAATACATGATTCAGGAATGGATCAAAAAATTAAAATACATATAACTCAGATGTTCAAATACATGATTATTAGTTCCTCACTTGTTCAAATATACATTTATACATGTGTTCAAATACATGATTCATTGAAGATCAAACTCCCAGAAATTAAACATCAACAATAACAATATATATAACTCAAACAAATACATGAGATTAAAAATACACATACACATACATACATGATTTTCAGTTAATGAACTGTTCAAATTAACAAATACATTCAAATATAATTATACATGTGTTCAAATACATGATCCATCAATAGTACAAACTACCATATATTTAACAGAGATTGAACAACATTTTAACTACACATACATTTAAATACATATATTCAAAATACCTGCTTCATCGTTGGTAATTGCTCTTCTTCCGCTTCTGCCTCTACAACTTGTTTCCCCTTGCTAACCGAAGCAACATCAGTAGTTTTTCTCCTCTTCAAGACTGTAGCAGCATCTATTTTCTTTGAAGATTTTGCAATTTCCGGATTTTGAAGTCTTTGAGGGTCATGAATATTCTTCGAACGCCTTTCAGCAGCCATTTTTTCGGCAGAAACTGCAACAACATCATGTTGTTGTTGAGAAATCCCCAAATCAAAAGAAGGAAAATCTATATTTTGAACAGTAAAGGGTATACCTCGAGTAACCCTATTTGGTGTTGTTTCGTCTGCCATTGATGTTTTTTAGATTATTCTTCAAAAACCTAACAATTGAAAGTTGAATCCGCTTGAAAATAGTTGAAAAGATGAAGTTATTATGAACAAAATACACTAATAGAAGGGAAAACTTACCCAAATACAATTTCCCCAAATTTTCGCCACAATGATTTGCAGATGTGGAATGGTGAAGGAATGTAATGGAGAAAAAAAGGGTAAGGATTAATGAATAAGGAGAGAGAATTTGAGTTGATTAATTAAGTAACCGTTAAAGGTGGGATATGGGGATATGGGGTGTATATTATGTGTGTATTTGTACCAGTAACTGTAGCTATGTATGGTAAATTAGAAAAGTAATTTAGTTACTAATTATATTAAATTAAAGGGTAGTTATTAGTAATAATTAGGTCCTAAAAGAAGCTACAACCAGTAAAAATTCCTAAAAAAAATGGAGGCAGAGGATTTATTTGCTGCAAATGGATTTTGGAAGTTGGCAGGTACATGTGAAATATTCAAATGCCTAGTTGTGAAGATGTCAACGAGGTATGCAGTGGGCAAATCCATCCGAGATTCTTGAAAACTACAAAAATTGTTTTCTTACTTCCGATCACGTACATCATCACCTCAATTTGTCATTGTTTTAGAGTTGCGTTCTGGCAGTTGCAATGTAAAGCTGGAAGCTGACGATGAGATAACTAAGACAAAAAAAATGTCAAATTTAAAAAATGAATAAATAAATGGCCCAGGCACTAGGAAATTGATAAAGAAAGCTAAATGGATTAATCTACCGCTTAAAGAATTCTGTAAGTCTGGTTTTGGCTGTTTGATTTGATTGAAACATTATTATGTTTATAATCTAGAGTACATTAAACAAATAAAACAAATAAAAGTACTATATTTTGCACGCTATAATTTCAGATCTTTATAAGGTTGACATCTACAACAAATTCTCTTAAAGGAAACCAGAAAAAAATATCTCATTTATCGATGGAAGAAGAAGGAATACTCGGTGACACTTTGAAAGTTCCTAACGTCCGAGAGCTGGCAAAGCAAAAACTAGCAGCTGTTCCGTCCCGATATATGCGTGATGATATAGAAAAGACATCCTCTTCCATATTATTGCCTCAAGTTCCAGTCATTGACATGGAAAAACTGCTGGAAATTGGAGATGATAATTCAGAGCTTGAGAGGCTTCATTCTGCTTGCAAAGAATGGGGATTTTTCCAGGTTTATATTTCAATGATCAAATGCTGTGCTCTTTTTCAGTTTTAAGTAATAGCAAAATGGTCTAAATACTCTCGTTTCTTGCAGGTGGTGAATCATGGAGTGAGTTCATCATTGGTGGAGAAAGTGAAGTCAGAAATCCGAGCGTTTTTCGATCTACCAATGGAAGAGAAGAAGAAGTTTGAGCAACAAGAAGGGGATGTTGAAGGATTTGGGCAAGCCTTTGTTTTTTCTGAAGAGCAAAAGTTAGACTGGGGTGACTTGTTTTACATGACCACTCTCCCGACCAATTTGAGAAAACCTCACTTATTTCCCAAACTCCCTGTCTCACTTAGGTACATCTCCCTCTCTCTCTCTCTTCAAACGAAAATTTTCGAGTTTGCAGTTTGTCAAAGTTTACGCTGGAGAGATCATTTTTAGCCCATTTGAATAGAGAGCTTGGATATCTTAAAGGATTTACAACACAAAAAAGCGTTACAAGAGAATGCTAAATGAAAAGAAAACGGAAACATGAAAAAAATACACAAGATATACATACTATTTGCTAGTCGCATTTTGCTTGTGCAATGATCATTTAATTCTTCTGAAAATAAAATTTTATAAACAGCTAGCAGCTCTCTAGTAAGGCTCCATTTGTTTTTCTTAAGATTCTAACACATGGATCTGAATATTAAAATTGTGCATTAAGATTAAGGCCCCGTTTGTCCATAGATACCAAATTTTTTTTGGAATTTTGGAGTTGGAGTTGGAGTTGGAGTTGGCCATAGTTTTTGAAATTGTAGTTTTTGGTGAAAAAATTGTAAAAAAGTGATTTTTTTTTTAAAAACAAGTTTTTTGAGTTTTTGGTATTCCGGAATACAACTTCAAGTTGTATTAGGAATTTTCATGGCCAAACGCTGATTCCGGAAAAAAGTGAAAAAAATTTCCGGAATAAAGTGAATAATTCTTATGGCCAAACGGGCGCTAAGACGTTTGAATCAAAATACACATTTTGAGTATTAGAATGTTGTGTAAAAAAATTCGTTATTCAGATGTATTCTAACTTGTGCCTTGATCTTCACTAGATCTCTTCCTCTTATAATTAAAGTTAATTTGGATGATATGATTGGATTCATTGGAAATATAATGCAGGGACATCATGGAAGAACACTGCAAAGAATTCAAGAGCCTAGCAATACGCATCCTAAGTAAATTGAAAACGAAATGAGAGAGCTATCTAATGAAGGTATGCAGTTAATAAGGATGAATTATTATCCTCCTTGCCCTGAGCCAGACAGGACAATTGGCATAAGTCCTCATTCTGATGCTGATGCCCTCACCATCCTTCTCCAGCTTAATGAAACTGAAGGTCTCCAAGTTCGAAAAGACGATATCTGGATGCCTGTAAAACCCCTCCCAAATGCTTTCATTGTGAACGTTGGCGATATGATGGAGGTAACTATATAAGAATTTCTTTGTTGAGCAACTGAAATGCTTTGAGGGAGGTGGAAGTAGGGTAGTCATTATATTTTCATTAATTTAAATGTTACATTATATGGCTAATTAGGTTAAACTTGCTCGTTTAGAACAAATTGGAGTTACTGAAATTAGAATTAACTCAAGATAAGTTGATCAAATAGATAAGTAAATATTACTAATCCATTTACTTGCAAGTCAGCCAAACGTTATCTAATCTTATTTAAGTAAGAAAGAGTTCGATCGTTTCTAATATTTATAATACTGTTTGTTGGGAATAAAATAGACCCGCAAAAATAATATTCACGGTATTAGTGATAAACGCGGAACACTAAGTTATGGTTAAATCAGCAAGAATAATAATGACACCAAGATTTTACGTGAAAACCCTTCTGAATAAGGGAAAAAACCACGGCCAAGAGGAGCAGCTGATATCACTATAGCAAGGAATTTTACATTGTGTAGTAACGAGTATAAATACTCCTAAGACCACTACACCCACAAAAGAAAAACACTCTTTTGATTTTTCCCACCTTACTATAATATTACTCACACTCTATTTTTCTTCGCCGAGACTATTTTCTTACGATCCTATGGAATACCTCACTTTGCTCTCACTCAGATGTATTGTCTGAGATTTTCTTGGTGTCCATTCCAAATGAAGCTTAGAACTCTATTTATAAGCTTCAGAAAACGCGTGAACAGTACACCGCGTGAACAGTATCACCGCGTGAACAGTTGCAAACAGTAAACCGCGTTTTATACGCGTGAACAGTACCACGCGTATTTACTATTCAACTCTGGTGGGCCCCACATGTCTGAGGGACCTACTCAACAATTCTCCCCCTCCCGACGACATGGGGAAGAATGTTCTTGTGAATTACCGAGAGCTCATACCAGCTAGCTTGGAACAAACTTCAAGCTTTTGCCTTGAGACTGCCTTTGTCATCATATCAGCTGCATCTTGTTGTTACCAGTTTTCCGAGCATACAAACTTTCAAGATGCTCCCATAGGGTCCGAGCATGTGTCTCCCCAGAAATATGGTTCAACACATTATCGTCAACCCACCGCCTAATAAAGCGCAAACCTGCGCGATGCAACAAATTCCACTCTTCATCGATTTATTATCGGGCTTTTTATTTGCAAAAGACAGTTTATGAAAATTCTTGACATAGAGCAAATCTTCCATTTTGCCCTTCCAAATGGCATAATTTACGCCACTCAAAGTAATCATTCTACTAGTGTTGGCTTCCATCGTTTATCACAAATACAAATACTATTTTATTCGAAGACCAAAGTAATTCTTTTCGATGTGGAAGTTCGGTGATCGTGTCTTGCAACCACGAGCATACTCGGACGAACCTTGGCTGCGATACCACTTGTTGGGAATAAAATAGCCCCGCAAAAATAATATTCACAGTATTAGTGATAAACGCGGAACACTAAGTTATGGTTAAATCAGCAAGAATAATAATGACACCAAGATTTTACGTGGAAACCCTTCTGAATAAGGGAAAAAACCACGGCCAAGAGGAGCAGCTGAAGCCATAATTTTTGGTGGCATAATTTTTTCTAGGCTTGGGCATTTGAAGCCATTCCTCACCTACGAAGTCAAGTCAGGGACTATTCGAAAGAAGTTTATTTTCCAAGGATCCTCGGATAAGTTGACTACCAAAAACGGCTTAACAAAAAAATGAATCTTGATCCTTTTAACCCCCCCAAGGAAGCGTAAGTCGAGTCTCGTTGGAAAATATCCCTGAATAGTTTTATAACAAGTAACTACTTGTTGCAACGGATACATTTATCCTTTGCGACAACCTTAAAATATATTGGAAAAATCAAAACGTTCTTTGAGAAGTTGCGGCAAAGATATTTTCCGAATTTTCGGATAGTGAATATGTTGCAACAACTCTAAGATGTTGGAACAACTTACCGATTGTTGCAACGAGTTCACAATCATTGAAAATATCACAATAGTTGCGAGGAAGGCTGCAAAGAAATTGCTTTTAGTTTTTCCAACAACTAAAGAATATCTTCAACAACCTAGAGGTTGTTGAAACATATGTTGGGGTTGTTCAACGTTATTCACACTTATTGGTTGAATATATCTGTTTGTTTGTTGTAGGTTGTGCACCCAAGGCTTATCTCGACAATACGAGAGGTGCAGATGTCATGTCTTGTTAGTTTAGGGCATAGGGAATCTGTGCATGATGAATTGATTGATCAGAGATAAAGAAGAATTGGGCGGAGCCACAACCATCATAAATTTGGTGTTGTTGATGGTGGTGGTGGTGGTGATGGTGATGGTGATGGTGATGTTAATCTTTTGTTGGTGATGGTCTTTGTCTTTGGTGATCTTGTTGATATGAATATTGTTGTTGATGTTGCAAGACAAGCGGTGGAAGGTGCTGATAAAAAAGAGATGATGATGGTGGTGGTGATGGAGTTGGTGGTGGAGTTGGTGGATATACTCCCCAAAGTGGTGGTGGTGGGCAGACCACAGATATCCCTTATAGGTTGGGTAGATATTCTTCAGTTGGTGCCGGTTCCTCCAATGTGTATTCTTGTGCTTGTGAATGCAGTACTTGCGTGCTGAAAATGGAGGGTTTGATAAACAAGGTTGAAGAGTTGCTTGCACAAAAAGATACGAATTCGGCTATAAAGAGTTTGATGTCCAGAAGGGTGTCCAGCCCATCCAAAAAGCTAAGCTACTTTACACTCCTATTGGGATTCGCAAGAGGGCAAAAACAATTTCCAAGGCACTTGCATTGTAGAGCAAGGAAAACAAGTACTCCTTTGAGTCTATTGCTACTCCTCTGCTTGAAGTTGTGCCACAAGTGCTGAAAAAAAAAAAGTTGATATTTTCAAGCGTGTAAACCCCAAAAAGAAAGAAGGTTGAAACCTTCTTGATCAAATTCAAAAAGGGTGGGAGAGCACTATACTCAATGCATGAATTTGGGCAGAAGACTTCAAGGTTATGACAAACATGCACGAATGGTGGGAGGATTGGGTAAGTTTCAACACTTATATATATATGTATATGATTCAAGATATCTTGTTTGAACAAGTCATGTAATTCGATGAACTTGTTGCAACAAGTTAACTAGTTGTTACAACAAGATACTAACTTGTTGCAACTTGTTAACTAGTTGTTCCAACAAGTGAATAACATTTGTTGCGAAGCTCACTAGTTGTTCCAACAACTCTAACTACTGCTGTTGCTTGGCAATTGGTTAATCGTTTTGATATTTTTACCGGTATGTAGATGAAATCTTATGCTGATGCGTATGAGGCGACTTAATTTCCTCGAGCACTATGATTCATCCGATAGAATCATGACCTCAACTTCTACCATCACTCTTGTCGCAACGGGCACTTAGGGTTGTCCAATGAGTCTACAAATGTGGGTGTCGTGCCCTATGATCAAAGACTTGCTCTCTTTAGGTGGGACGATGATGGTCTCGCTTTTCCCGAGGTGTTGTGCCTACCCAAAGTGCCGCGAGTGGATTGGTGCCAAAAGGATCATAGTCATCATGAATATTAATGACAACCATTTTTGTCACTATTGAGATCATCATTGAGGAGGGTATCATAAATGTTTATGATTGCAACATCCCATGTAATGCGACGATGATTTCTTACGCCACATGCACGTACCGTTATTGGATCTTTTCCCCCGAGTTGCTAAAGCGAGTGGCATGTTCTCACACTTACACCGAAAAGTTGTGATGAATCATGGAAGTATGATCGGAAGAAGGATATCCCAAAATGAGACCAATAAGGCATGTGCTTCCTGGTCACTTGCTTTTGTTGAAGCTTTGCTTACCGCGACGAATATGACCAAGCCCGATACCTTATTGAGTGACAATACTTGTGGAGAGGATGCAATGGAGGTGGGCTTGTGGAATTATTGATAAGGTGTTGGAGCCCTAATGTGGGGACAAACAATTTCTCTTAAACTATGTTTGCATTAAACAATTTCTCTCATATTTTGATTGCATTTGAATTATGGTGGATGAACACATTATGTAAATTTGTTAAATATATATTCTATGCTCGCACTTTATATATATTGTTTAAGTTATTTCGGTAGTTTTACGCAAGTGAATATGTTGGAACAAATACCTAAATTGTTGGTAAAAATAAAACAACTAGTGCAAATATCGCAACGGATGTGAAGATTTTGCAACAAGTAAGAATCGGTTGGAGCATATGGATCTACATTTAACAACTTACTTAGTTCTTTAACAATTAAGGAATCTGGGAACATATGGATCTGTACATTTGCAAATAATCCAAAGAATAGCTGAAGATGTTGCAACAAGTAAGGAATCTGTGGAACGGATGGATCTTCGTTGCAACAATTTACTTAGTTGTTGCAACAAGTAAGGAATCTGTTGGAGCATATGGATGTACATTTGCAACAACTTACTTTGTTCGCAACAAGTAAGGAATCTGTTAGAACATATGGATCTTCTGTTGCAAATAATCCAGCAGCTGCTGAAGATGTTGCAACAAGTAAGGAATCTGTTGGAACATATGGATCTTACATTTGCAACAATTTACTTAGTTGTTGCAAATAATGTACTTGCATTGTGAATCGAGTAGTTGACATCAATTCACTCTAATGATCACTCGATTTAGTGCATACTGACTTAGGAGATCCTTTTTGCTGACTCAAAACACATCAAATTGATTAAGTATTCCATTGTTTATCACTAAATATGGGTGAATCGAGTAGTTGACATCAATTCACTCTAATGATCACTCGATTTAATGCATACTGACTTAGGAGATCCTCTTTCTTGGCCGACTCAAAACACATCAAATTGATTAAGTATTCCATTGTTTATCACTAAATATGGTTGATTTCCTTTGTTTATCACTAAATATGGGTGAATCGAGTAGTTGACATCAATTCACTCTAATGATCACTCGATTTAGTTCATACTGACTTAGGAGATCCTCTTTCGACTCAAAACACATCAAATTGATTAAGTATTCCATTGTTTATCACTAAATATGGTTGATTTCCTTTATTTATCACTAAATATGGGTGAATCGAGTAGTTGACATCAATTCACTTAATGATCACTCGATTTAGTGCATACCGACTTAGAGATCCTCTTTCTTGACTCAAAACACATCAAATTGATTAAGTATTCCATTGTTTATCACTAAATATGGTTGATTTCCTTTGTTTATCACTAAATATGGGTGAATCGAGTAGTTGACATCAATTACCTCTAATGATCACTCGATTTAGGCATCTGACTTAGGAGATCCTCTTTGCTTGACTCAAAACACATCAAATTGATTAAGTATTCCATTGTTTATCACTAAATATGGTTGATTTCCTTTGTTTATCACTAAATATGGGTGAATCGAGTAGTTGGCATCAATTCACTCTAATGATCACTCGATTTAGTGCGTATACTTACTTAGGAGATCTCTTTCTTGACTCAACATACATCAAATTGATTAAGTATTCCATTGTTTATCACTAAATATGGTTGATTTTCTTTGTTTATCACTAAATATGGGTGAATCGAGTAGTTGACATCAATTCACTCTAATGATCACTCGATTTAGTGCATCTTGACTTAGGAGATCTCTTTCTTGACTCAAAATACATCAAATTGATTAAGTATTCCATTGTTTATCACTAAATATGGTTGATTTCCTTTGTTTATCACTAAATATGGGTGAATCGAGTAGTTGATCATTAAATATGGATGAACCAAGTAGTATCTGTTGCAACAACTGTAGTATCTGTTGCAGCGGCTATAGTATCTGTTACGTGAAAGTGTAGTATTCGTTGCAAGACATGAAGAATACGTTGCAACAACCGTAGTATACGTTACGTAATTTGTAGTATCCATTGCAAAAAGTACACTATCTCGTTGCAAAGATGTAGAATCATTGCAACAATTGTAGTATCATACGCAAGTGATTAAGTTGTTGAACAAATCCTTACTCTTGTTGGATAAAACACAAGTTGTAACACATAACTTAGTTGAAAAAACCCCAACATGTAACTTAGTTGTTGCTGTGAGGTTTATTACTTCTTTGGAAACTATTCAATAATTTATTAACAAATACACACATTTGTGATTTGAACAAGTTAAACATAAATTACCATGCTAAGAAACAATAACATTAAAATGTCATAAAGTTCCAACATAACTATTATTAAAGCATAATGCTATTTACAACTATGGAGCATTTAGGCTTGGACATGTTATTTTTGTGGCATTTTTGCATAGGAGCATTTGTTTTTCCTCGTTAGAAATGATTCCCCGATTCCACGCCTCCTCTTTGTCCGCCTTTCTTAGGGTTTGCTTGGATCAACATATGGAGGAGGTATTTCTCTCTAAAATCTCCAAAGGAACTTCCCAATTCTTGAAGGCACGGGATAAATTTCCTCACAATATGCAATTATGTAATTCTCCACCTTATAATATGGAGATGAGTAGTCATAAATCCGCCTTCAAAGTCGTCACCATATTGGACACGAAGGGCGCCGCGTACTGCGTGGGACAAGGTATTTTGTCCGAGGTCAAAAACTTCTACAAGTACAAGATCTACTTTGCAGAGATCGATTGTATTATTTACTGCCGATGACGGAACTTGTTGGCTATTTGATGGGCTAATAACTTGTTCCCCGAGTTGACAAATTTTGAAAAAAAAAAAATCACACAAAGATGTTTGGTGAGTCGATGAACTCCATACGCTCTCTCATGAAATTTTTTTCCGAAATCTCCCGTTTATGGCATCAAATAAAGCGGTAATGGGAAATTCTCTTTCAACGTTGAACATTGAGTTCACCGACTAAAGAAAATGTTTGACGTCATAGGATTATACATTAAACAACAACGTAATCCTTAACGTACAAACGATTATGAGTTGAAAAATATCAAAGCAGTACTATCAAAAATGTGTTACTTGTTGGAGAGAGAGAGCTTCGATTGTCTCTCACTGAAACATAGACCAAAATGCAACAACTAAGTGAGTTTAATAACTAACTTACACCGTTAACAAGTGCGTTAGTTGTTCTAACGGATGTGTTACATTCGTTATTGTCTCTGTGTCACACCAAAATGCAACAACTAAGTGAGTTGTTGGAACAACTAACTTACTGGCAACAAGTGAGTTAGTTGTTCAACAGATGTGTTACTTGTTGGAGAGAGCTTGATTATTGTCTCGTGTCACACCAAAATGCAACAACTAAGTGAGTTGTTGGAACAACTAACTTACCTTTGCAACAAGTGCGTTAGTTGTTCAACGGATGTGTTACTTGCTTTGGAGAGAGCTTCGCTTATTGTCTCTCGTCATACCAAAATGCAACAACTAAGTGAGTTGTTGGAACAACTAAATTACACTGTCAGAACAAGTGAGTTAGTTGTTCCAACGGAGTGTTTGGAGAGAGCTCTGCTATTGTCTACACCAAAATGCAACAACTAAGTGAGTTGTTGGAACAACTAACTTACGCGACAAGTGCGTTAGTTGTTCCAAGATGTGTTACTTGGCTTGGAGAGAGCTTCGCTATTGTCTCTGTGTCACACCAAAATGCAACAACTAAGTGAGTTGTTGGAACAACTAAATTACCTGTTGCAACAAGTGAGTTAGTTGTTCCAACAGATGTGTTACTTGCTGGAGAGAGCTTCAGTTATTGTCTCTGTGTCACACCAAAATGCAACAACTAAGTGAGTTGTTGGAACAACTAAATTACACAACAAGTGAGTTAGTTGTTCAACTGAGATGTGTTACTTGTTGGAGAGAGCTTCGCAAATTGTCTCTCGTGTCACACCAAAATGCAACAACTAAGTGAGTTGTTGGAACAACTTAACTTACTCCGTTGCAACAAGTGAGTTAGTTGTTCCAATAGATGTGTTACTTGGCCGGAGAGAGCTTGCTATTGTCTCCGTGTCACACCAAAATGCAACAACTAAGTGAGTTGTTGGAACAACTAAATTACCGTCGCAACAAGTGAGGTAGTTGTTCCAACATATGTGTTACTTGTTGGAAAAAGTAATGTATGAATACCTATTTCCGGGAAGAATACCTGCCTCCATCTGTGGAATCCAACACTTTCAAGATGTTCGGCGCCCCGTGCACGGTATCTCTTATTTGATTGAAATGGTCATTGAACTCATCTATATTGTACGATTTTGCTGCTTTATAAAGGCGAGATACGACCTTCGTATTGTGAAAGGTGGTTCGGAGATTTTCCCCAAAGTGCTTCATGCAACAACCATAATGAGATAAAGGAAAGACAATTGAAACTGCCTTTTTGATACTTGGATGCCTATTAGAAATTATGCACAACTCTTTGGTATCATCTACAAAGCTTCTCATTTGTTCAAAAATTATTTGTACGAGGCATCACACTCCTTGTCCACTACACAAAATGCCACAGAAAAACATGATTCTCCGCATCTTGCGCCACGGCAAACAACAAACACTCCTTCGTACTTGCTCTTCAAGAATGTCCCATCGACAGCTATGACTTTTCTCATTTGCGCAAAACCAAGTATCCAAGCCTTGTAGGCTACAAAAAAGTACTTGAACTTCCCATTAGCATCAACCTTCAATGCCGTCTTACTTCCCCGGATTGCGGAACGAAGCATATAACCGTACGCATCAAGCACCGCATACCCGTGCTCATGTGTCCCCTTGTCAAAGATTTTGCAATCTCCATGCCCTTCCGTACCTTCCAATAACTTACCTTACAACCCAATTAAAGAATGATTGGCTCATATCTTTTGTAGATGGGCCTTTACCATCGGGAAACCTATCTTTGAATTCACCAATGACTTTATTTGTGGCGTGTGGATTATGGCTCGTAATATGCTCAGAACCACATGTGTGATACTTTACGTGGTTGTAATATAAAATCTGTCGAACTTAAAAGCTTCATAGCCTCACCACCACTTGCACTCAGGATGTACACATCTAAAGCAATACACATACAGCGCTAATTAATCACCTTCTTGAGTGTGAAATCTTTCTTCACGCAAGCAAGTTTCAACATAGTTGCTAGTTGTTCCTTGTTCTTGAATGACATTCCTTTATAAAAGCTGTTTCATCATCTTGAACATGGTCGCACCGAAGATTGTGTAGAACACGGTATTGCTCGCAACTTCGGGTGTAGGAATCGGCTCACCCCACTTCCATTATCTGAATATCCATATCCATATCCATATCCATATCCACCCCATCCAATTTATTATTTAACACATCTTGTTGGTCTTGACCTAAATTATGGTTCTCTACGGGCTTCCAACCACGTATACCCTTAAAATGGGCCTAGCTACATCATTCAAATAAGTACGCAAACGATCCGATCGGTTATCTTAAAAGAGCAAGACCCTCTCGGTTTTCAAAAGAGCTATGCATGTAAGTGATGGCGGGGATCTTTCGGTTCACAAGTTAATTCACAATAGGTGATGATTAAGTTCACAAAATCATCAAACACGACATCTCTTTGGACACTCGGCTATCGTCTCTAACATGTGACTACCTTCCATCGCCAAATATATCGATTGTTCTTCTCGATCCTTTCACCATGGCAATCAACACCTATTGTTATTGAGTCCCCCCATTAATGCTACTCGAATATATTTTGTTTTTTAAAAAAGGTCATGACGGATAGTAACAAAATACAATAACGTAATGACTTTTGGAACGGATGAATCGTGTTGCAACAAGTGGATTACACAACAAGTACTATCCTTGTTGTACTTTTGACCAACTAATCTGTTGGAGTCGGCTTTCGCTTTTTGAGTTGTTTTAATCCAAAGACAGTTGAAGATGTCCACAGCGAGTTGTCGTTGCGAACAATTATATTACTTGTTGCAACGAGTAATACACTTGTTCCGACAACTAAATAATCATTGGAGTCGGCTACGCTTTTTTGGGTCCGAGTTTTTGGGTTACATTGGTGAGGCGAATCCAACGGATCGGTGAGTTGTTGCAACAAGTAAGATACTTGTTGCAACGGTAGTACACTACTTGAACAACTCACAAATACAGCAACTTATTCATACTACGTATTTAACAACAATTAGTCTAGAAGCTTGCAATAACTACTTAATGTTGTAATTGTGGCGGCCACTACAATAGTTGTTGCATAAACTACGGCGAGCTTAAAACTACAACGGTTGTTGGAAAAATTTAGAAGCTCTTATACGGCGCTTTAGCACTTGTTGCAACAAGTACAATTGCTACTCGTAAATTGTTGGAAAATCGAAGAAAACCCGTATAAATAATTGAAACAAAACAACAATATTTTACTTACCAAATGAGCGGAAATTACTTCAAGTAATGCCCGGCCAAAAAAATTGCAAAAAATCTCTTCGTTTCTTTTTCTTTGTTGACAAATTCTTCAAAATGCCGCACCAACGAAGAAGAAGAAGCGGGGGAAGCGAACTTATGAAGTAATGCCCATGTAGACACTAACGAAATCCAAACAAAAAAATTGCAAATCTGAGTTTTTCTTTTGTTGAGCAAATTCTTCAAAATGGCACAAAAGAATGGATGAAGAAAGCCGGGAAGCGAAGAATGGAAGATGAGGAAGAAGAATGGAGAGAGAAAAAAGAATGAACAAGTGATTGAAAAGAAGATATAAGAAGGAGGAAGAACGAACCGAGGAAGAAGAAGAAGAACAACGGAGGGAAAGAGCAAAAGCAAAGTGCGGCTATTGGCGCCCTTTTTTTTTTTTTGGACCCATTTTGGTATTTTAGGGCTTATATTATTAAGGTCAAAGTGTTAAAAAATAAAACTTGAGGGTAAAGTATTAAAAATAAAGTTGAGGGTCAAAGTATCAAAATAAAAACTTTTGGGCAAGGTCAAAACCTCTTAATCACTAATAAAAAAACATCACGTCCACTTAATAATTAAAACTTGAGTTACCTCCACTCAATAAAAAGACTTAAGAGTCACCTATAGTTAAATGGCCCAAATTGATCTCCAAGAAAAAACATCGTACTATGCTGATGAGTTATAAGCTGAAAATAAATAAAGGTGAAAGGAATACTCAGTGGGGCCCTTGTTCAGAAAACTGACAGTCCCAAAATAACTTACCAAGGCTATGATCAGCAGCTTGTATAAGATATTCAAGTGAGACCCACATTTGGTGAAGAGAAATAACATTGTGTCAGCATGTTTCCGAAGGACGCGTGAATTATTTTTCAAGTAGGAAATCAGAGGACTTTTCCGTCAATTCACATTAATGGGAAGCTCCTCGATTCCTCTTATTAAGGTGCCGTTTGGCCATGAAAATTTCGAATACAACTTGAAGTTGTATTCCGAAATAACAAAAACTTAAAAAATTTGTTTTTAATTTTTTTTCCACTTTTTTACAGCTACATTTCACCAAAACTATAATTTAAAAAATTATGGCCAAACACAACTCCAACTCTAAAATTTAAAAAAAAAGTAATTTTTTTTTTTTTATATCTATGGACACACGGCACCTAAGAGTAGTAAAGTAATAACGGACTGGGCTCCCCTCCGGTGTCAATCTCCTCCATTTCGTCCAATTCTATCTTAAAACATTGACACGTGTCCAGCTCGCAATTCAATGGATAGGATATCTTAACCATGGTCAACATTCCTCACATACTCCTCTCTCTGTTTCACTGTTTAGACGACAGAAAATTTACACCCGTTTCTTCCAAATCTGTGATAGAGAACTGATGTAACTCAACCAAAATTGTGTTTAGGGTCTGTCCTAATGTGTTGGATTTCTTCACTGATACCGTGAATAAAAGTTAGTCCCTCCAATTGCAATGGGTAAAAATGTTCGAAACCAGAGAGGGGTTGTTCAACTTGTTAAAACTCTATGCATCTGGCTCATTTAAAGGGAAAAGATTCATCCTATTATTATCTGGAAGTAAAGAAAACGTGTTGAAGGACAATTTCTAAGTCTTCGGATTTGGAAGAAAATTCAAGTGAAGCTTTAGTTTCCATTGGCGATCCTTAACTTCTTCTTCCCAATCGGCTGGCTACAGTCAAATTCAGCATCCTATTCTACTAGTCTTAAAATCTTTATACTGAACTCTGATCTGTCCCCTCTTTAGTGTTGGGTTTTTTCTGTGCACAATTCCGTTTAGAAGTTTTTGGGTCTAATCAATTCTTAATAAACAAAAAGAGAGCTTATTGACGGTATTCCAACAGACTTTGAGGTTCGGCAACTGGAAATGGTACTACTCGGCTAACACACTTTGGGGGAACATTGCAGAGACTACCTTAAACTATGGTTAAAAGTATACTAGTTAGTAAGATAAGTCAGATTCATTGAACTATTAAGTAGACACGTGTCAAAAAATTAAGGTACAACAGGACGAAATGGAGGAGATTGGCACCGGATAGACTTACCTTACACAGACAAATCAAATAAAAGTATTACTCCGTCCGGAAAAAAAAAAAAGTGTTCACTTAATCATTTTAGTGATTCTCTAAGAAAATATTAACTTTTAGAGAAAAATAGATAATTTGATTAAACTATTTCTAATTAAATAGGTATTGAAATTTGATCATATAACACTTAATAGAGGTAAATATGAAAAAATAAAATTAATTTTTTATTAATTTGCTAAGTAAACTTTTTTTTAATCCAAGAAGAAAAAAGCTAAGTGTACTTTTTTTTTTATCCGAAGGGAGTATATTTTATCATTTCACACATCTCTGTACAGACATTTGCTATCTAAAACAAGTTCTCTTAGAGGAAGCCAGAAAAAAAACCTCACTTATAGATGGAAGAAGCAAGCTCGATAAAGCGAGGTAGCTCTTTGAAAGTTCCTAGCGTCCGAGAGCTGGCAAAACAAGAACGAGCAGCCGTTCCGCCGCGATATATTCGTGATGATATCGAAAAGACATCCTCTTCCATATTATTGCCTCAAGTTCCAGTTATTGACATGGGAAAACTGCTGGAAATTGGAGATGATGATTCAGAGCTTGAGAGGCTTCATCTTGCTTGCAAAGAATGGGGATTTTTCCAGGTAAATTATGTTAGGTTTAAGTTGTGGAGAAATGGTACCATTTAAACCGGTCTAAATAGGTATAGTAGTGCTATGAATGACCCAGTATCGACTGCTGGTAATAGTATGAGCAAAAAAACTTTCCCCTGTGCTTCCAGACATGTTGAGTTCGTGTTTCTTGCAGGTGGTGAATCATGGGGTGAGTTCATCATTGGTGGAGAAAGTGAAGTCCGAAATCCGAGCATTTTTCGATCTACCAATGGAAGAGAAGAAGAAGTTTGAGCAACAAGGAGATATTGAAGGATTCGGGCAAGCCTTTGTTTTCTCTGAAGAGCAAAAGTTAGACTGGGGTGACTTGTTTTACATGATCACTCTCCCTACCAATTTGAGAAAACCTCACTTATTTCCTAAGCTCCCTGTCTCACTTAGGTAAAAGTGGATGCAGTATTGCTGAAATGCCTTCTTTGCAGATATTCTTCAATGGACATCATAATAATTAAGACTTTGTTATATCATTCAAATTTATTCAAACCCATGAATACCTAGTAAGTGGTTGTAACGGAAAAAAGCCATACTTAACATTTGAGATTTGAATGATTAAAATTCAGATCTAAAAAACAAACACACTTATTGGCTGAGATTTGAAGGACCAAAGCACACTCAAAGAACCTACCGATTCCAGATCTTGCCAGTCATAGCAACCAAAACGGGTTAGCCTTCTTGAATGATTAAGATTCAGACCTTCATTAAATACAAATAAATGAGCGTGTCAGAAAATATTTAGAAGTTAATTTAAAGTTGCGGAGTTGAGATTAACCAGAATTGTTATGTATACTTTATGTTAGAAGTTGTATATCTAACTCGTGCCTTGATCTTCACTAGATCTCTTCCTCTTTTAATGCTCAATTGTATGATATGATTGGATACTTAGGAAATATAATGCAGGGACATAATGGAAGCACACTGCGAAGAATCCAAGAACCTAGCAATAAGCATCCTGTGTCAATTGGCAAAGGCTTTAAGGATGGACGAAAAGGAAATGAGAGATTTATCCAGTGATGGTATGCAGATAATAAGGATGAATTATTATCCACCTTGCCCTGAGCCACACAAAACCATTGGCATAAGTCCTCATTCTGATGCTGATGCCCTCACCATCCTTCTCCAATTGAATGAAACTGAAGGTCTTCAAGTTCGAAAAGACGGTATCTGGTTGCCTGTAAAACCCCTCCCAAATGCTTTCATTGTGAACGTTGGTGATATGATGGAGGTATATATATATATATATATAAGAGTTTCAAAGTGTGGTAACTTAGCGAAAATGCAGCAAATAGATAAATAAATAGAATACTAATCCATAGCTAAACGTTATATAATCTTATTTTTGAAAGAAAAAGCTCATTTTCTAATATTTATAATGTTTGCATATGTTATTTGACCGGGCAGATATTGAGTAATGGTGTTTATAGAAGCATTGAGCACAGAGCAGTAAACTCAAACACAAAGAGGCTGTCTCTTGCAACATTCTATGTCTTTAACCTCGACTCTGAATTGGGACCTGCATGCAGCCTCATTGGACCAAATAATCCTCCCATTTTCCGAAGAGTTCCCGTACAAAAATATTTGCAGGATTTTCTTGCACGAAAACTTGATGGAAAATCGTTCATTGATCGCATGAAGGTAGAGACAGAAGATGACGAATCCTAGGTAGCATTTGATACTCCACTTGGGTATTACCTGATTTATATCCCGTGAAATTAAATTTTGTATAAGTTACTCTTGCTATTGTAATTTCTAGTTTCAATATTTGATGACTGTAATAAAGAAGAAAAACAGGGTATTGTTCTATGTTCTACTATATTATGATGGTTATTATCTTATTTTCATCCAGTGAAATATTTCACGAGTTACTCTTGCTATTGTAATTTGGAGTTCCGCTGTAACAAAAATAGGACGTTCTCTGTTTTATTATATATGATGGTGTTTGACTTGATATATATGATTTAAAATGTTACTTCAATTGTTGAATTATATATGTCCAGCGAAAGAAAAATTAAATTTTGATTATTATTAAATTTGTTTTATTGATAAGCATATTATATAAATCTGAATACTTGTAAATTGTAAGAATTGTATACAATACTATTAGCGGTATAATGTCAAATATACTGCAGTGTCCCAAAATGGAAATAATGTCATATAAATTAAAACAGAGGAGAGTACTTAGATTTGGAATAATCTTTTGTTTGTTTTAGACAAGTTAGTTAAATGTCTGACATTGCTTCATTGCTTCCTTGTTTTAAACAATACATGCCAGTCTTGCTCTGTAGATTTATTGCCGGATTAGAAAATGGAGGTAGAGGCTTTAGTGTCGCTTCATTGTTTGCAGTGGTATCATGCTGCAAATAGACTTTGAAGTTTGGCAGGTACATCCGTACATGTAAAATATTCAAAGGCCCTATTTTGTTTTTTTTAAATTAAACTATCCACCCGGACTTTCACCTCTAGTGGTGCTTGGGGGGGGGGGGGGGGTGTTTGGCAAATTCCTTTGTTGTGAAGACGGTGACGAGCTAGCAGTGGATAATTCCTGGAATTTCTGAAAATTACAAAAATTGTTTTGTTACTTTGGATCACGTATATGACCTCAATTTGTCATTGTTTTAGAGTTGCGGTGCGACGGCCGCAATGTAAAGCTGGAAGCTGACGATGAGATACACTAAGGTCTCTGCTTTGGACACATGGTTTGAAAACCATGCTTTGTTTAAGTATTTTGTACATAAAAAACCTCATTAAAATGAGCAAGTCATAATTCATAACAAAATTAGTACACTACTAGAAAACCTTTCTAAAAAATACAACATCAATTAATCAAATTTTAGTTCAATAAAAACAAAAATTTAACATGAATAGTAATGTAACTACTCTTTAATATAATCCTCCCACATAAATTAAAGGTTGGTAGACATAAATAAAGGTTGGTGGAAGTTAATGAGATTGGTAAATGATTGATGGGGGTAATTGTTAAAAATATCTATCAACTTATAGGTCTTTTTTTACGAAATATAAACTTATGAGTTAAATTTTATATTTAAAAAAGTTGAAACCATGGTTTCAAACCCCAAATCATGTCTTTTTGGATGATTTGGGATTTGAAACCGTGAGTGAAAACGTATGTCCAAACGCTGGTTTGGGGTCATGGTTTCAAACCATGGTTTGAAAACGCATGGCCAAACGCCTACTAGGAAAATGAATAAACAAATAAAAGTACTATAATTTACATGTTATCATTTCACACATCTTTATACGTATATACGTTTGCTATCTAAGACAATTCCTCTTAGAGATAGCCAGAAAAAACCTCATTTATCGATGGAAGAAGCAAGCTCGAGAAAGCTAGGTAGCACTTTGAAAGTTCCTAGCGTTCGAGAGCTGGCAAAGCAAGAATTAGCAGCCGTTCCGCCGCGATATATTCGTGATGATATAGAAATGACATCCTCTTCCATATTATTGCCTCAAGTTCCAGTCATTGACATGGAAAAACTGCTGGAAATTGGAGATGATAATTCAGAGCTTAAGAGGCTTCATCTTGCGTGCAAAGAATGGGGATTTTTCCAGGTAAATTATATTAGGTTTTAAGTTGTGGAGAAATGGTCTAAATTGGTGTAGTAATGCTATGAACGACCCAGTATCAAATAGTACTAGTAATTAATATCAGCTGATGAACGCTCTCCCATGCTTCCAGACATGATGAGCTCGCGTTTCTTGCAGGTGGTGAATCATGGGGTGAGTTCATCATTGGTGGAGAAAGTGAAGTCAGAAATCTGAGCGTTATTTGATCTACCAATGGAAGAGAAGAAGAAGTTTGAGCAACAAGAAGGGGACGTTGAAGGATTCGGGCAGGCCTTTGTTGTATCTGAAGAACAAAAGTTAGACTGGGGTGGCATGTTTTACATGAACACTCTCCCTACCAATTTGAGAAAACCTCACTTAGTTCCAAAGCTCCCTCTCTCACTTCGGTAAAAGTGGAGGAGTAATGGTGTAATACCTTCTTTGCAGATATTTTCAATAGACATCTTAATGATTTTAAACTTTGTTATAAATTTTAATCATTCAGATCTATTTAGACCCATTAAGTGGTTGTTTAAGTGGTTGTAAGGAAAAAAAAATGTGCTTAATGATGAAGATTCAGGTCTAAAAAACATACTTAATGATGAAGATTCAGGCCTAAAAAACACACTTAATGATTGAGATGGATATGAATAATTGAGATTCTGACCTTTAGTAAGTACAAATTGTTAGAAACAGAGAACGAGAGAGAAGACAGAGTTTTGGAGAATGAATGTTTCTATTCATTGCATACATACAAGCGATTACATCCCTATTAGACACAAGAAAATAAGAAGCAAAAGGAAATAAAATACCTACAATTAATATAGATCCTCTAGAATATTCTACAATTAAGGCTAATCATATTCTACCATATTTAAATCTCTCTACAATATTTACCATATTTTAACATCCCCTCTCAAACTCAAGATGGTTTAGAAGAAACCAGATTGAGTTTGGCTACCAGAACATGGAAACATCTAGGAAGATGAGGCTTGGTGAAAATGTCAGCTGGTTGATCGGAAGATCCAATAGAAGCTAATCGAATGACACCAAGATCAATATGTTGACGAGTAAAATGACAATCAATCTCAATATGCTTTGCATGCTCATGAAATACATCATTATGAGCAATCTGAATGGTACTGCGATTATCACAATAAAGAATAGTGGCAGACGATTAAGGAATACCCATGTCGGCTAATAACCAACGAAGCCATAGTATCTCAGCAGTAGTGTCAGCAAGTGCTTGATATTCTGATTCAGTGCTTGATCGGGATGCTAGACTTTGTTTCTTACTTCTCCATGATATAAGAGAATCTCCTAGAAAAATACAATAACCAGTCGTAGAACGTCTATCAATGGGATCATGCCCCCTATCAGCATCAGCATATGCTCGTAATTCAAGAGAAGAATTAGCTGAAAAATGAAGTCCATAGAAAAGAGTGCCTTTGACATAACGAACAATGTGAAGAACAACAACATAATGAGTAGAACGAGGTGCGGCCATGAATTGACTAACTATGTGAACAACATAGGCAATATCTGGACGAGTAACAGTCAGATAGATAAGAATATCAACAAGTGTCCGATAAAGAGTGGCATTAGACAATGAAGTACCATCAGTAGGC
Source organism: Lycium ferocissimum (assembly GCF_029784015.1). Lineage (NCBI taxonomy): Eukaryota > Viridiplantae > Streptophyta > Magnoliopsida > Solanales > Solanaceae > Lycium > Lycium ferocissimum. The sequence continues at coordinate 50,601,784 of NC_081343.1, read as the reverse complement.
GAAAATCGCACATCAGGCTCAAGAGGTGTGCTCTCTATTTTATTATCGCTAATACCCGCTTTTGATAACAAATCAGAAGCATACTTAACTTGAGATAGAGAAATTCCATCATCAGAAGTGAGAACTTCAAGGCCCAAGAAATAATTGAGAGAACCTAAATCCTTCATCTCAAAATTGGTACTTAAAAATTCTTCAATCTTTGAAATGCCAGCAATATCATCACCAGTGATTATCATATCATCCACTTTCCTTTTCTCAGACTGCTCTATCATGACTTGTTCGCTTTCTTTAGTTTCATTTTCATTTTGCTTTGAACTGCCAGGCTTATCCGACCTTCTCTGAAGTCGTGTCTTCTCTTGAGCCGAGGGTCTTCCGGAAACAGCCTTCCTATCTTCGGAGATAGGGGTAAGGTCTGTGTACACTTTACCCTCCCCAGACCCCACATTGTGGGATTTCACTGGGTATGTTGTTGTTGTTGTTGTTATTGTTGTTGATGATGATCATACCATCCATATATAGAAGCAAAAGAACAATACCTTGTGTTGTCTAGCGGACAAAAAGAACAGTATCACGCTGGCTAGAAGAGAATCCGAGTTTGCTCAATGCAGAACTAAACCGGCATACCAGGCTCGTGGAGCTTGTTTCAAACCATACAATGCACGGCGAAGACAACATACTTTATTGGGAGGACAGCTGTATCCCGGCGGTGGTTTCATATAAACCTCCCCTTCCAAATCACCATTAAGAAAAGCATCTTTAACATCTATTTGAGAAAGCCCCCACTGTTTATTTGCTACAATAGTAAGAAGGATCCGAACAGAGGTAACGCGAGCTACCGGCGCGAAGGTCTCCTCATAATCAATTCCATACTCTTGAGTGAATCCTCTAGCAACCAATCGATCCTTGTATGTTTCAACCAAGCCATCAGATCGTGTCTTAATCTTGTAGATCCACTTGCAATCAACAAGAGTCATATCAGGAGGAAGGTCAACTAAGTCTCAAGTATGAGTCTTTTCAAAGGCCTGCAATTCTTCTTTCATAGCTTGCTGCCAACAAGAATCAGTAGATGCCTCTTTGTATGTACAAGGCTCATGTAAATTAAGCATGGTACAATAATATTGATAATCACGAAGATAACTAGGACAATCTTTCTCTCTTTCTGGACGTTTAGAAGAAGATCAGGTGTTATCAGGAAGAAGAGAAGATGAGGCCGGTACCTCGGGATTAGTATTAGCATCAAGTGTGGGGCCATCAATTGGAGACTCAACATGAGAAGTGGATGTTGTACCATTTTCATGAACTGGACCATCAGATGGGACTTCATCAAAGGAAATGGTTGAACCTTAGGGTGCAATGTTTAACTCACTAGATAAACCTGCATCAAAATCGGTGGGAAAAAGCTCAACAGAAGGATTAGAAAAGAATGACACTCGGCTTGATGGAATTGACTCAAACTTTGACAGTGAAGAAAATTTAATATGTTCCCAAAAGACAACATGACGAGAAATACGAATACTATTTGACACAGGATCCCAACAACGATAACCTTTATGTTTTATCCCATATCCCAGAAAGAAACAAACTCGAGCATGAGGTTCTAATTTTGTGTATTCATGTGGTTGAAGATGGACAAAACAAGCACAACCAAATACTTTAAGTAATGTGTAGTCAGGAGCTACCTTATAAAATCGATCATAAGGAGAGACGTTTTTAAGAACAGACGATGGGAGTTTGTTGATAGTAAATACTGCCGTAAGAGCTGCTTCATCTCAAAAACGCTCAGGACAAGATGAAGAAATAATCATGGCCTGAACAGAATCAAGGATATGACGATGCTTACGTTTTGCTCGACCATTTTGTTGGGAGGTACCGGGGCAAGGAAATTCAGAAAGTGTACCATGTTCAGACAAGAAATTCAAAAGCTTAGAATCACGATATTCCATAGCATTGTCACGACGAAAAACTTTGATAATTTTACAAATTGTGTTTTAATCATAGTGGCAAAATTAGTATAGATTTGGCATAATTCTGAACGGTTTTTCATAAGATATATCCATGTGAACCGGGAAAAATCATCAATAAAAATGACAAAGTATCGTGATCCAATCATGCTCGGTATTGGACAAGGCCCCCAAGCATCAGAATGAATTAGATCAAAAAGAGACTCTGAAATAAAAGTATTATTATTAAAATCTAAAGCAGGTTGTTTGGCCTGTTTACATGCAACACAATCCAAACTTTTCTCATCAACATGACCTAACAACCCACTAGAAATTAAAGGGCGAAGTTTACTCAAAGAACAATGACAAAGACGTTGATGCCACAAAGACAGAGGAAAATTAGAAGCAGCAACACATAATTGAGACACAAGATATGATTTAGGAATGTACAAACTGATGAGTTCAAACATATGCCCAACTTTACGGCCTCTCCTAATGATGTGTCCCGTCTGGGGGTCCTGCACTTGACAACCACAAGAAGAAAAATTTACATCATATCCAGAATCACACAATTGTCCAATAGCGATAAGATTAAAATTTAATTTAGGAATAACAAAAGTATCAGGCAAGGAAAGATCTGATGAAGAAATAGATCCTTTATGACTAACATTCATATTGGATCCATCAACAGTATTAATATAAGATGGGTCCGGAAAGAGCAACAAACAAGAGAAAATCTTGGAAGAGTATGTCATGTGATTACAACATGTTGAATCATAGTACCAAGATGAATTACCTGAGGGAGTAACTAGGGCTGCAGGGGTATTACCAGTTGAAGGGAGAAGTTGATTGAGGAGAGATTGAAGGTCAACTGATGTGGCGACTGGTGAAGTCCCAGGATTGTTGGCTACTGCAAGTATAGGATTTGAAAGGTGGTTCAAACGAGATTGATTTTTGTTCTGGGGACGAGTAAGACAATTCTCAATCAAGTGATCTTTCTTTTTATAATACCAAAGATATTGGAGGACAATTCCTAGAGATATTACCCTTTTTCTTACATTTATTGCATTTAATAGTTGGGTAAATGTGTAAAAAGTGACAAGTTGGGTAAATGTGTAAAAAGTGACAAGTTTGACAGCAATTGCGACAAAATTTGCCACCAATCTTTTTAGTGACTGCAAAAACTGAATCATCCATTGGTCGCGAAAGGCCCAAACGAGTTTCTTCAGATTTAAGGTGAGGAAAAGCATCTTCAAGAGTGGCAAAGTTTGCTGGTTAAGAAATGCAGCCCGGGTTGGTTCATAATCATCAGTATGAGCCATCAAGAATTGAATCAATCTATCATTATTGCGGTAAGCTAAAAATTTGGCAAAGATCATCATAATTTTTCAACGTCGGTTCGGACAAGGTCAATTAGTTCCAGATGGATTCCATCTTAGAGAGGAGTTCATAAACAGGTTCCCCTTTTTCTTGTTTCAGATTGGCTATTTCCTTCATCAATTGAAAACGATGAGAATGATCGAAAATAGTATATCGTTGAGAGAGATGATCCCATACCTCTTTTGCAGTATCAAACTGTCCAAATTGGAGATGAATACTTGGAACGGAAGTGTTCCGAAGCCATTTGGCTATCTCAATCCTCCAAACGATCCACAAACTTTTCATTAGTTTCAGTTTCACCTTGTGACGAGGCCAAAGTGCATAGGAAATTTCACTCGTACTCTGTCAAATTCTAATATAGTTTAAGATAGCGTCCCACAGAGATTGAAAAATCTATGCTATAGACTTGTAGTATTTTTACTGCTATTTGAGAGAATCAGATTGATGAAAGGAGAGTAGTGACTTAAATTTGTAAATTAGTATAACAAAAGAAACAACTTTCAAAAGATTATTTTAAAAGAGAGAGTTGGGAGTCGTTGAATCCACTTAGTGTATATATGACAATAAAACCTTTTTTTAGTAAATTCCACAAAACAGTAGAAATAGTTCCTAGACTTGATTTGTGTTCTGAGGAATAAAGGCCTCTTGCGATTAGTCCTTAAATCAATAAACTTATTTGAAACAATCCCTCCGTGAGAATTAGAATTGAAAGAAATAAGATAGAGATCCGTCAAATCAATAATCTTATTTGAGACTATCCCTCCGTGAGAATTAGGACGGAAATAAATAAGATAAAGATTTAAACCTAAGACTTAACTTGAAAAACCCCTCCGTGAGAATTAGGATTAAAAGAAGCAAGTTCAAAGATTTGGAATAATAGATGACTAAAAATTATTATTACATATATATTTTATGTGATTATTATAGTATATTAATTTCCCTCCTTGTTAGAAGTACAAATTAATATAACTATAATCATAACACAAAATATACTAAGTAACGATAATGATTAGTAGAACATATCATTCCAACTCAAAGTATGACACTTAAATAATATCAAGACGAGGAATAACTAAAATAAGATAATATAACATTACACCAAGTTTCTTCAACTATCCCAACAAAAAGATTATGGAGTTAGAAAAAAGAAAATATGAATTTAAGAAACTAGAAATATTGAAAGACTTGGAGAAATATTTTTACTACAAGGGAAAGAAAAGAGAATAGAACAAGATTAACACTGTCTTGTAATTTATTGGATGATTTGTAAGCAAAGTGATGCTTCTATTTATAGGAAAATGTAGTGTCTCCCCCCCACGAGTGCATTCCTTGAAGTAGTGCTCACATCCATGATCTTACTTGACGGGTGAGAGTATAACAATAGTTGACGGGTGAAAGACTTGCAACTTCTTTCTTGATGCCCATAGTTGACGGGTGTGAGCATGAAAGTGGCGGTGACACCCATGGATTTCAACTCTTGACGGGTGTGGGTATGACAATTGTAGTCGCACCCGTGAATTTTGCAACTCTTTTCTTGATGCCCACAGTTGACGGGTGTGAGCATGAAGCGGCGACACCTGTGAATTTCAACACTTGACGGGTGTGAGTACGAAGCGGTGACACCCGTGGATTTTGCAACTCTTTTCTTGATGCCCACAGTTGACGGGTGTGAGTATGAAGCGGTGGCACCCGTGGATTTCAAAACTCCATGGTTATGACTTATGAATTCGTGGTTGCACCTATTGAATTCTTTGCTTACTTCTTTGACAATTTGTTTCTTCTATATTCTTCTGCAGTACTCTTCTTCCTGTAGAATTTGTTAGAAAATATGCGAGATTAGGATATATTTAATCATGTTTTATTTTAAAACTTATTTTTATATACAAAATATCATGAATAATTTATATCCATCACCTTTCTTTGGACATGTTAAATCACCAAAGGATATATCGCCACAACTTTCTCCCTTTCAGAAAACTACGCATTGCCTCAAACCAATGACGATAGTTAGATCCGTTGAGAACAACAGAAAGAGGTTGAGAAATATCATTCTTGTCCATGATATTCGCTCAATATATTGACGTCGACAAAGAGGAAGAAAAAAAAAAAGACCCCAAAGTGATGGAGCTAAGTGCTATCGACACGAGTAGAAAAGAAGATTGAATATGAATTCAAACGACAGGCTCAGATACCATGTTAGAAACATAGAACGAGATAAAAGATGGAGTTTTGGAGAATGAATGTTTCTATTCATTGCATACATACAAGAGATTACATGCCTATTATAAACAAGAAAGTAAGAAGCAAAAGGAAATAAAGTACCTACAATTAATGTAGGACCTCTAGAATATTCTACAATTAAGGCTAATCATATTCTACCATATTTAAATATCTCTACAATATTTACCATATTTTAACATAAATGAGGCCTAGGTGCCTTTTCGAAAGAAAATAGTGAGAAGTTTAAAGTTGCGTAGTTGAGATTAACCAGATGTGCTTTATATACTTTTTGTTAGAACTTATATTCTAACTTGTGCCTCAATCTTCGCTAGATCTCTTCCTCTTTTAATGTTAACTAGTTTTGGACACGTGTGTGCACGTGTGTCCCACGCAACTTGTATATATTGTATAAGTCATATTAAAACTACATTGTAATGAGTATCACAGTCTTTTTAGCGAAAAAAATACAATTAGTTGAAAAGGATGAACAATCAAACTATTCAAATGACTCCTTTGTTGAACGATGTGATTGTGGATATAGATATCCCTCTTGAAAGTGCAACGTACAATTGTTTATGGGAGAAGGCGTGTTGCGGAAAATACAAGCCAATGTTAGGAATTGTTTGGCGCACTGCTTTATCTATTATCATTGCAGAGCAAAGATGTACAATAAATTACTTCCGAATGTATTTGAAAGGATATCCTTCATTTTCAAGGTATGATAATTGTATTTAGAATAAACATAGTCTTGGTTGCACAATATCCGATCATTATTTCGGCATATAAGACGTTGTGAAAGCCTTTACATATCATTCTTGTGCCATTATATGTAGGGTCTAAATCCTGAGAAACGTGGATGCCTTCTTTTATATGTCCACTGTACAGTGCAAGTGAAACTGAGCTTGTTAATTATTTTAAGAAATGCATCAAATTTAGAACCAAAAAAAAAAAAAAAAAAAAAAAGAAGGGAAGAATTAAAAAAGAAAAAGATCATCGTCGAAGTGATTTGAAAATAACAATTTATTTGACCCCGAAGGATATTTGGTGCATGCAAAATTTTGGTACTTCAAAACTCTCACAGAATGTAACACTGGTATAAAGAGAAGTAATTCTAAATGTAAAAATGCCGGATGGTCTCCTCTCTCCTCTCTTCTCCATGACTTTTGAAAAACCCTAGAGCAGCCATGGCTGCAACGCCCTCTCCCCAGCCTTTGGCTGTGGGAGAGACAAATCCAACCTCTAATACACCCACTTCTTATGCAAATCTCCTAAATCCTAAACAATTTGCCCAAGTTACCACAAAAACCATACTAAAACCCATCAAAACAGTTCATGGAGAACCTACCATCACGTTTTCAATAGAGGAAAGACAAGAATTTGCCATCGAAGAAGGATTGCATCAAGCAGTGGTGGTTAAATTATCTCATGGAGCGCCGGATCTAAAGGATTTAAGGTCACTTCTGCCAAAACATCTTGGTACCAAGGCCAATTGCTTAATTGGTTTACTTGCTCCAAGGCAAATCTTGTTGAGGTTTGACCAATATGAAGATTTTGTACTAGCTCTATCTCGCTCAGTTAACTATCTGCTCTACAATGGACAAGAACATCAATATAGGGTATTTCCATGGTCCATTGGATTTAATCCTAAGGAGGAAACGACTAAGGCTGTGGTATGGATTTCTTTACCTGATTTATCTCCTGATTTGTTTGCAAAGAAGTCTTTAATGTCTATAGCGTCCGTCGTTGGGAAACCAATAGCTATAGATAAAGCAACTCAAATCAAATCAATACCTAGCACGCCTAGGGTAAAGGTCATACTCGATCTATTAGATAAGCTTCCAAATCGTATAAGTCGTGCAGTTCGTGGATGGAAAATCTGGTAAAGTTGTCGAGATTTTCCAGGAGATTGTCTATGATAATTTGCCTTTGTATTGCAACTATTGTAAGCACCAAGGTCATGATGAAGGTAGTTGTCGTCTGTTATTGAAAACACATAAGAATAACAATCAAACTAATGGGGAAGATGATGGAAGTGTTGAAAAATTTCAAGGCGATTTGCGTACAATTTTAGATGTGAAAAAATTTAAAAAAGGGACTAATCAGGTAGTAAAAGGAGTAGATCTTTCGAGTCCCACTGTTAGTAATGCATTATTTGAAATTCAAAATAATGATGCGAATTTGAATGGTGTGTCGATTAGCAAATCAGGGCAACAACAACTTGGAAACGGAGGAACTAGTGCACTGGTTGCTCCCACTTATGAGCAAAATCGTGCATCAGGTGAAAATTATGGAAATAGAGGTGTCTCGGAGCTTTCGCAAAATTCTGGGCTGCAGTTGACGACAGTTAGGGAAGCAGCGAAAGCGCAATCTGAAGTCGCAAACGTCGATCGAACTGAGGTAGTGGGTGCTGCCAACTCTGAGCAAAATCGTGCAGTCACAATGGAGGTTGATACAAGTAATATTGTCCATGAAATAGCTTCTGGAAAAGGAGGTGTATCAGAGAGTCCATTGCAAAATCGTGCAGCCACAATGGAGGCGGACTTGGATACTGATTTAGTGTCAAAACCAGTTGGTGTTACAGTAGATAAATCGCCATTAATGGCTCTTAATATTGGTGCTACTGATATGGAAGAATCTGGTCAGCAATTAAATAACAATGCAATCGAAAAAGCAGGGGCAACACCAAGAGTTGTGGTCAATGCGTCGCGAGTTGATTCGGGGCAAAAGCGATTGATACGGATGTTAAAATTGCTGAAAATTAAAGCATGTTTTGCAAGTTGAAAACGAGAATGGAACTGAAAATTGGACATTGGTTGCACACAAAAATTCAGGCGGAAGTCGTATTGGTTCCTCAGCTAGTTCTCCAAGTCGGGGAAAGGGTGCGACAGGAAATGTTCAGTCGTGCATCGATCCTAATTTAATTCTACCAACTCAAAATGTTTTTGAACCATTGTACAGTACTGAAAAATTTCAGCTGGAGCAGTGTGTGGAGAAAAATAATACTTTTATGCAAGCTACAAACAACTTGATTGTTTCGGAGGAAAAACCAGGGGAAACGAGCCCTCATAGGTGGGCAGATTCAGTTGAGGAAGAGGAGCATATTACTTCTCCTCCTAGGAGTAAGTTAAGTCCTCAAGCACCCGTATTTGTGCCTTCAAGTAAGGCAAATCCATCTATGACAACTAGAGATACATTAAAGGTAATTGATAACTCTACCAAGAGCTTGTCCATTAATACCAAGGATATGGGAGTATTGGCAAAGAGCCCTGAGCTAAGAGCTGTAGTTTCAGGAGTTAATTCAACTACAACTTATGATATTGACTTGGGCTATGACATGTTCGATGGGGATGATGAGGAGGATATGCTGGATATATGTTTTAATAAGGTGGCTAAGGATGGGGATCTCTCACCTAGGCAACAAAGAAGTGAAAGCAACAAAAGCAAAAAGAAGCCACATGGAAGACAACATAGTTGGGATGGTAAGGTGAACGAGGAATTTGTTCCAAGGCACCTACCAATGCGACTGGCAAAGCAGAATCATATGACAGTGTCAACAACTTTAACAAGACCCAATAAATCTCAGAAGAAGTGATGAACTGTCAAGTGTTGTTGGAAAGATTGGAAGAAGAAAACAAAAAGAAAATACTTCAAGTTACTTTAGACGGGCGAGCTATCTTTTTTAGGTCATACATATATAACATAAAGTTTGAGGTTGGTAACTCAACTTTATTCTTAATTTTTTTGTTTTTGCATTTCTTAAGCATCCTCATTCGCAATATCATCATAGAGTGCATTATAAACTCTGTGATGATCAGAGAATATCTAGTTGTCTCTAGCTCTTATTTTCTTCATGCTTGTTAATTAGCAGAGTTTCATTACCTCATTAGGATTAGTAAGGTAAGGCCTAGCCCCCCTTGCTTGTACTTTTGTTTTTGAGGTTTGCTTTTAGTGATTAATAAAATTACCCCTAGGCACTGCCTAGTGGATTGATTAAAAAAAAATAAAAAAAAATAAAAAAAATCTAAATGTAAAAAGAAGCAATAGTAATTTTTTTTTGTCATACATAAACTTCCGATCATGATTTAAGTTTATCAAGAAGATTCTTATGTAACAATTGAACCATCCTCACTTGAATTGGATGTCTACAACTCACAATACAATAACAACAAAGCTGAAATAATACTCGAGAGCTTTACAAAACTCAAAAGGCAAAAAAATAATAATAGCAAATTAGCTCACAACATGGGAAGTTCTTGATCTCACAATGACAAAAAATTAGTTCACAAAATGACCATTATTCCTAAGCTCAACCTTCCGCCCCGTGAGCATATTCAAATTTCTTAGCCCGCTAAAGGGGTAAAGTAGTTTCAACCAAAATGTTCTCCATTTCCGAGATTGAACCCAAAATCTTTGATTAAGTAAGAGCGGAGGGATCTCAACCATTCAACTATCATCTCTCGGTGGTCAAAAGAATGACTAAAGTTATAACATGATGATCAAAACTTGAAGTCCCATGTTAAACAACTTTTATAGTGATGAGAAGTTGGAACACTACTTGTACAATATTAATTCAAAAGAAAATGGAAAGCATACTTTATTAAAAGCAAAAGGCAGTAACCAGAGCGTTTTGTGTTCTAAAACCTTGCGGCATGACATTGAAATTTCCAAAACCAAAGAAATATAGGAACCAAACGTCTATTGTAATTTTTTGCATTATGGTTGTAAGGAAAAGATGGTTGCTTTTTTCAGGAACACATCTTGCCCATGTTTGCGCTCCAGATACAAATATGATTCCAACATCTTTTAATATAATTGATTTTCTTATTTGATTAGTAACAAGTAATATATATTAAGTTCATGTTTATTCTTCGTATATAATATAAATATTTTGTACAATTAATGGCCAAAAGTAAAGAGTTGTGAACATGGAAAAGTTTGTACCTGCTTACATAAACTTCAATTCACATGTCCTACTGCATTACTTCGTCTGAAAATTCAAGTTAAAAATGGGAAAAATGAAAAAACAAAAGAAAATTAGGATAAAAATTGTGAATAATTAAATTACTAACAGGAAGAGAGATTAGAGATATACGTGAAGGGGAACATAACATGAAGAGATAAAAAAACGACTTACGAAGGAGAGGCCGCCATGGAAGAAGGCCGAAGGAAAACTTTACATACTTGCAGTTATGCTCTATTGTTTTTTCAAATGGTGAGGATTAGACGTATTCTTAATGTCCATTTATATAGGATGATTAATTAATGAGCAGAATTTAAACATATCAGGTAAGATAATTCATCATTAGTTTTAATTTGTTAGCTGTAGGAATCCAAAAGGTTTAGCAACGGAGAAAGTAATTAATAGCAATTACTCCATGTAGAGTTTAATAGGATTTCATTAAATCCCATTCCCTAATAATAGGATTTCATTAAATTCCATTCACCCTACTAATGTGCTAATTGTTTATAATTCATCTGAAACTTGTAAAGCTTTATAGTCTAGGAGGTGAAGAGCCATAATGGTGAGGGTAATGCATATTCTGGATTTATAAGTTTATTAAAATGAGATAATTATTGAGCAGAATGTAACATGACAAATAAGAGAATTTATCAACTATTTAATTTTGATAACCGAAGAAACCAAAAGCTTTGCAACGTAGGAGATGAAGTGTTAAAAGCAAATCTCAGATGTTATTTGTTAAAGAATGTTACATACGGTATTCACTTTTAATGGGGAGCTGTAATCTTACAATAACCGCAATTTAAAGCAAATATTAAATGTAACTTTTAGTGGATTACTTTTAGATAAGAGGTAATTTAGTTTTTAACTTTAGAGTAATTAAAATATTACTATTTAATATTTAATTAGATGTTTTATTACATTTTGATTTATTGCAGGGGCAAAATCGTAATCAAATTTAGGAGCTTTCTACTTTTAGTATAATATGAATGATACTTTTGAAATTCAGGGACACCATGGAAGAACACAGCAAAGAATTCAAGAGCCTACCAATAAGCATCCTATGTCAATTGGCAAAGGCTTTAAGGATAGATGAAAAGGAAATGAGAGATCTATTCAGTGATGCTATGCAGTCAATAAAGATGAATTATTATCCTCATTGCCCTGAGCCAGACAGGACAATTGGCATAAGTCCTCATTCTGATGCTGTTGCTCTCACCATCCTTCTCCAACTGAATGAAACTGAAGGCCTCCAAGTCCGAAAAGACGGTATCTGGGTACCTGTAAAACCCCTCCCAAATGCTTTTATTGTGAACATTGGCGATATGATGGAGGTAAATATATAAGAATTTCCTCGTTGAGTAACTGAAATGCTTTGAGGGAGGTGGAAGCTAGGGTAGTCATAATACTTTCATTAATTTGATTTGTTACATTATATGGCTAATTAGGTTAAACTTGCTCGTTTAGAACAATTTGGAGGTTATTGAAATTAGAATTAACTCAAGACAAGTGGATCAAATAGATGATTGACTATTATTAATCCCTTTACTTGCATGTTAGCTAGACGTTATATGCTATTTTTCTTTTTGTAAGAAAGAGCTCATTTTCTAAAATCTATAATACTGTTTGCATATGTTATTTGACTTGACGCGCAGATATTGAGCAATGGTGTTTATAGAAGCATTGAGCACAGAGCAATAAACTCAAACACAGAGAGTCTATCTATTGCAACATTTTATGTCTTTAACCTCGACTCTGAATTGGGACCTGCACACAGCCTCATTGGACCAAATAATCCTCCAATTTTCCGAAGAATTCGCATAGAAAAATATGTGCAGGATTTTTTTGCGTGAGAACTTGATGGAAGATCGTTCATTGATCACATGAAGATAGAGACGAAGGATGACGAATTGTAGGTAGCATTTGATACTCTACTTTGCTTGGTTATTACCTTATATATATCCCGTGAAATTAAATAAGTATGCAGGTTACCCTTGCTATTGTAATTTCAAGTTTCAATTTTGGATGACTGTAATAAAGAAGAAAAATACACTCTTTGTTTTGGTGTTTGATTTGATACTGTTGTATTATATTGGTGCAATAAAAAAATATTTAATCTAAAAGGTGGTCGAAAAGTTAATTTTTTTTAAATCATCACCTATGCTATATTAATCTGTGGAGTAAAGGGGTTTGGCACCGACCCCTACCAACGTATATGTAATACCAAAAAAAAGTATTCAGGAGGAGGACGTATACCTGACCTCCTAAAATTTTCTTGAAAGACTAATTTAAATCCCTCCATCCAATACTAGATTACACCATCTAGATAGAAGGACTGGAGGGATGAAAAAAATCTACACATGCAGTATATATATCATACACAAACAACCTCAAGTCAAATAAAGGAATTCTCTGAAGTCTAGTGTCTGACACATGACATTTGTACTTTATCGAGTCTGTACGGACACAAAGCTTCCATGAGTAGTTCTCTATGATCAAGGAATACCCTCTAGTTTCCTTTGTAGCTCCATTTTTTCGGTGCATTTGCAGTTTGATTCCATTCTCTAAAATAATGTTGTATAATTATGGCCAGTTGATACACAATCTGATTTTCCTCTTCAATTACATAAAGAAGTTGTTACCGTATCCTTGTTCTCCCATTTAGCATATTGACTATCAATAAGAAATCACATCTTCCGAAAGAGATCAAGGGACTATTTCAACTAGACAAAATGCAACTTCCTAGTATAAGGAGATCTTGACTTTGTTGTTGAATAAGTGTTGGAACATCCTCTCATCTGATGCCCAAGGGGGTTCCATAATATTTCCAGATATATTCACAACCAGTTTACCAGTCACAACAAAAGTCCCCTTTCATCAAATGTTGTCCAAATCTAATCAATATATCATCAAAAGGCAACTTGTTCTTCAGAATTTTCCAAGTCAAAAATGAGTTTTGAAAGGAATAAACTTGTGCCAGATTCTCTTCATCACAACAGACCTGCATCTCACTTGCTGATTAGGTTCCAAGTAGAAGAGGTTGAAAAAACTATTCTTGTATTAGATGGTATCAAACTAGCACCAATTCCACTACTAAAAAATTACTATTTTCTCACTGAAATTTTCCACTGAAAAATGTTTAGTGGCTATTCCCACTGAATGTCGGTGGGAAAACCTAAAAATTTGTGTTTTCACACGAAAAAATCAGGAAGTTTCCCAGCGTTTTAATGGGAATCTATTTCCCACCATGTGTTTTCCCAGTGAGCTGGTTCAGTAGGAATGAGGTACACAAATTTTCCACTGATCAATGTTAGTGGGATAATCCTCTGTTTTTAGTAATGTTATGATGTGTTGGCATAAGCATGCGTGTGTTTTAATGATTGACAAAGAAAATGAACAAGTCAGTAAACCAGGTCTACAGACATGTTCCATCTCAGACACTGAGACGATTCAAAGATAAATGAACCAGGTGCTTGAACTAGGTCCAAGAACATGTTCTAGCTCAGAGTCCTATTGCGAGTAGGATTTGTGATTTATAGTAAAAACTTGGCGGACAAGTTGTAGGATTTCTTGCCATAATTATCAAGATACTCCACACTCCTACGAGAACACTAAAGCCGCGTGAATGCAAGAACCCTGGGCCCAACCAAGTAGGGATTGAGTTCAGCCGACTTGATGCAAACCTAAAGCTATAAATATCCAAGTCCTGCCATGAAGAAGTTTTACGCACTCACATAGAGAGAAAATCAGAGCTTGAGCGAACACCGTCAATGCAAGCAATTGAGAGTTCTCATTATTGAAGTGCAGCCTAATACTAAGAAGAAGATTGAAGAACCTGTTTAATAGAGTTTATGTATTACTGTTCTTAAGTCTAGATTCGTGTATTAGGATTGTTTATTGAGTTGTACCTTTATTAGCTTTCATAGAAGCAATATTCATAGGTATAAACATTAGTCAAATTCAACTTCAAGTTGGGATAACTTGAAGTGGGCTCATTAGTCTAGGGAGATTAGTGATATATGAATTAGAGTTTAGTTCCTAGGCTACAGAGTTTGTAATTTGAATTTGCAAAGGCTCACCGTTGTAGTGGAGTTCGGGTAAAATCCTACAGAGGTGTAGGTCGTGGTATTTTTCACCCTCTGTGAGCCGGGTGGTTTCCACGTAAAAATTGTTGTGTTGTTACTTTCCTGTTATTACTATTCCGCAAACGCTAGCTTGAAACAAATAGAGTAGCGTGATCTATCCTGTAAGCGAAAAACTGATATAAATTAGGATAGATAACAGGTCGTGCAAATAACATGCTTGCGATAAGCTCAATCAGATATTTAGGTAATTATTGATATTCTTCAGTCAACTCTCTAGTCACCCTCACCTCCTTAATGCTTTTCCTGATAAAAATAACATGCTTGCAATAAGCTCAATCAGATATTTAGGAAATTATTGATATTCTTCAGTCAAATCTCTAGTCACCCTCGCCTCCTTAATGCTTTTACTGACAAAAGGTGAATCTAGGTGATCAGATGACCAAGGGAACTAATCCCAGTATAGTGGTCACACCACACACTAATATTTAAATATTAAAACAGATTATTTCGTAAATGAAATCTGTGAAGCACTCACAAATTCACTAATTGGATAAATTCAGGTGCGCAGCTAGCGCTTCGGATACGGGTTCGGCTGAATCAGAAACTTTGATCGTAACACTGTATTTAGGATATTGAGTGCAAAGAGTTACTAAATATAGAAAGTGACATTCTTTTTTAAAATAAATTAAAACGGAGGGAGTAATAAGTTAGTAGTGTTTTAACCTAGTCACTCTATGTATAAAACGAGTTATCATTTCACATTTCACTAAGTTTTTTCTCTAAAACAAGTTCTCTTAGAGGAATTAAGCTGAAAAAAATTCTTTTGTTGGAAGAAGCAAGGTCGAGAAAGCTAGGTGGCTCTTTGAAAGTTCCTAACGTCCAAGAGCTGGCAAAGCAACAACTAGCAGCCGTTCCACCGCGATATATTGGTGATGATATCGAAAAGCCTGTGTTGACATCCATATTGCCTCAAGTTCCAGTAATTGACATGAAAAGGCTGCTAGCAATTAGAGATAATGATTCAGAGCTTGAGAGACTTCATCTTGCTTGCAAAGAATGGGGATTTTTCCAGGTAAGTTATATTTCAATGATCAAATACTTGTTCATTTTAGGTATTGGGATGGAGTGAGTACTGATTTACCAATCCTCATGTGCAGTTGGTGAATCATGGGGTGAGTTCATCTTTGGTGGAGAAAGTGAAGTCAGAAATCCGAGCATTTTTTGATCTGCCAATGGAAGAGAAGAACAAGTTTGAGCAACAAGAAGGGGATGTTGAAGGGTGTGGGCAAGCCTTTACCTTTTGGGAGAAAATAAGTCTTTTAGCAGTAGCGAAACAATTTTTCGTGTTAAAAAAAAATAGCTTTTGCCCAAAAGCACTTTTTTGAGAAAAATATAAATAGAAGCACTTTTTAAAAGCTTGGCCAAACACTAATTGCTACTCAAAAGTATTTTTTTAATTAATTGGCCAAACACAAACTACTTTTCGCCAAAAATGTTTTTTTGAAAAGTACTTTTAAAATAAAGTACTTTGTTGTATCTGAAGAACAAAAGTTAGATTGGGCAGACATTTTTTACATGATCACTCTCCCTGTCACTTTGAGAAAACCTCACTTATTTCCAATGGTCCCTCTCTCACTTAGGTACCTATCTATCTCTTTCACTCAACTCACATGTGTGTGTGAAAGTTTATTAAGATTTTTGTTTTTTTTTGGTTTTGTTAATTCTTTCGTATTACTGTTATTCTGAAGTTATATACTTATACGTCATGGACTTTCTTTTTCGGGTTACTAATCCACATATAATATAAAGTGTTACTTACTGATTAACTCTATAACAACCTGTTAGTATAATTTTTTCATTGTGCATAAAATTTAATGTTTCCTAGCTAATCTATGATCGTTCTTATTTAAATTCTTGGACCATCCAGGGATGCGCTGGAACAATACTCTGCACAACTCAAGGAACTTGCCATGAAAACTATTTACAAAATGGCTAAAGCATTAGGGATGCAAACTGAGGATATGCAAGTACTATTTGAAGAATGGGTGCAAATGATGAGAATAAATTGCTATCCTCCTTGTCCTCAACCAGAGCTTGTTATGGGCTTATGCCCTCATTCTGATTCTGTTGGTCTAACCATACTCCTTCAAGTTAATGAAACTGAAGGTCTTCAAATTAAAAAAAATGGAGCTTGGGTTCCTGTTCCATATCTTCCTGATGCCTTCGTTGTTAACATTGGAGAGAGTTTAGAGGTAAGAAATAAGTATTGTTGGTATGGTGGAAGTCAATTTGTGGGAAATATTTTTCATGAGAAAGTCATTTTCATGAGAAATATTTATATCTAACTTTCACTTCATATTACGTGCTCCAACTAACAAGTCTTTGACATTATTATTAATCTTCAGTATTTAAGAATTTCATTAAAAAAGTTCATCAAAATACTTCCCGATTTGCTAATATCCAAACACTTGCCACTAAATTAAAGTTGCTTCCGTTATACGTAACACACAAAAATACTTATGGTCTTTTTTCTTTCTCTCAATGTTGTTTTGCAGATTGTGACAAATGGAATATATAGAAGCACTGAACATCGAGCAATAGTCAATAAGGACAAGGAGGGGATCTCGATTGCTACATTTTTTGGCCCAAATTGGATGGAGATTTTGGTCCAATGCCTAGCCTCCTCACTTCTCAAAGCCCTGCACAGTTTAGGAGGATTGGAGTTGCTGATTACTTTAAGGGGTTTTTTGTCACGCCCCGAACCACGGGCCGCGACGGGTATCCGGGGCTAACCGCCGAACACCACTCATTCCGTTACCTATATGCTCTCATTCATAGTACTTGCTCAATTTCATGAAAATATGTCATCATAGGAAACGTAATTACTTTTATATACACAAGCCCTTCGGCTATCAAAATAATATACATACATACACATACATATACATGTAAACCATGGGACCATACTACCTACACATGCGTATCTACGAGCCTCTACTGGAATACTAGACGTATGGACGGGACAGGACCCCGTCGTGCCCAATCATGAGAATACATATATGTACCAAAAGAATAATCAGTGGCACCTCCGGACAATGGAGTGCTCACAAGTCGCCATCGGCTCCTATAGATCGGCACCGTCTCCTTGCCTACCCGGGCATGAACACAGCGTCCAAAGAAAACGGACGTCAGTACGAACATTGTACTGAGTATGTAAGGCAGGAATGAAATAAGCATAATAAGCATATCATAAGTCATGAGGTGAGGATACAACCTGTGTGTTCTTTTAAGCGTAGATACATTTCATAGACATACATCATACATAAGTATATCATGTGCATTACCATAGCGTATGTCTTATCATATCACGCATACATCATCATGCCATACATGCATCGTCACATCAACCATACATCATCATGTCGTTAACCCGCATTCGGGTAACCATTATATGCCGCCCACTAGTGGTGTCATGCCCGGCCCTCTAGGCTCTGTGAAATCATAGCAGCCCGTCTTAGCGGTGACATGCCTGGCCATCTAGGCACGGTAGCATCGTACGCAGCCCGCCTTAGCGGTGACATGCCCGGCCAATTAGGCGCGGTGGAATCATATCATCATACATAGCATGTATTTATCACCGTACATTATACATCATCATAAGGTCATCACTATCATTCATTTCATATTCATACCATGGTGTCATCATAAATTAATATCATTATACATATATCATCAATTCATACATTAGAACTTGGAAGCAAGTATAGTCATGTCGGAGTGACGTAAGGTCGTGGACCTCCGACTTCATTATGGAGCATTCGTAAGCGTTCTGCCTCATCTTGAAGAATTAAGCATAAGGTGAGTGTATACAATGATCAACATCAACGGCTTAGTATAGCTTCATTAGCTTAGTCGGAACATCATATCATAGGCTATAGCATCTCTAGACTTTAAGCTTATCATTATCATTATCATAATCGTAGCATATCTCTTATCTCGTATGGCTATTCATGAACAATGGCTCATAGCCTTCTTGAAGATAGGACATTCGCAGTGAAAGAGGAAATTCATGCCATGGGACTCATGCCTTAGAAGGAAGGGATTAGCCTCACATACCTTTGTCGTTTACTATTCCATCGTTTGCTCGTTCTCCTCGAGTGCTCTTGTTTATACCTTCAATGGAATTCGTGTCGCCATTAGCTAAACAATCATGAAAACGTACTTACTAAAGCTAGAGAAATTTGGGCAGCATTTCCTTTGTTTATACTACTTTCCGCCATATTCCATCTCAACTTCCAACATTCATAACAATCATCACAATATCACTAACAACAATCGTCATTCATTTACATAATTCGCATTTCACAATTCTACTTCAATTCTCCATATTCATGACTAAAATCCATCATCATATTCTTTCATATCCAATACTTATCTTATGTTCTAAACGTCATTTATAACGCATTCATAACATCAACATATCCATTTCCATGATTCAATTCAACTACTACTCACTAACAATACTATTCACACATTTGATGACCCATTTGCTATACACTTCTACAATCCATGTGTTTCAACTCATAAATACTTCCATTACCATGAAAAGGTCATGAAACTTACCTTAGATGATTGAGGAATAAGCTTGGAATGGTGATTCACCCTTAGCACCAAAACCCTATTTTATCTCTCTTGGGATTTTCTTGATTTGCATGACTTTGATGAAGTTTCTTTCACTTGATTCACCCTAATTCTTGATATTGATCTTTGATTTCTATTGTTTTCTCATGGATAAAATGTTTGGAACTCTCTAGAGGTTTCTTGAATGGTGGAGGTGAGGAATGAAATGAAATGAAATGAAAAAGGGTCCCTTATATAAAATTTGAGTTCAGTCCCGACCAGCTTATACGGACCAACATACGGTCCGTATGTTTTATACGGTCCGTATGTCTGGTCGTAGATCTGGTCCAGTGAAGTATGCTCTACTGGACTGAATCTACGGTTGGACATACGGTCCATATATTTTATACGGCCAGTATGTCTGGCCGTAGGTTGTCCAGTTTTTCCGAGAATCGTTTCGTCGACTCGTTTGATCTCCGATCCTTATGAAACCTTCTTAACACTTGTTTAACACTTCATTACCATTCTAAGGGACGTTATAACTCTTCTTCAAGGTGTCATTAAGACATCATTAACTCAATACTCGTGATTCCCATCCGATACATTCAACTTATAACTCGCTTTCCTTAACAACTTTCTTTCCTTAACTCGTATGTCTTTGGAAATCTTAATTAGCATCATCAATTACTATCTCCTACTTGTCCAAACCTCGTGAACGTCATTCCCCTCGATATTCTATTCACTGTACGATAAGGGGAAAATTTTTTCGAGGTGTAACACTCTTCCCCCCTTTTGGAACATTCGTCCTCGAATGTTAAGTCATCGGGGATTCTAGAAAAATTTCGCCATAGTTTCCCCTGTAATATGGCACTACCATCCTGTCACAACTACCCATAATATCATTGCCTCATAGGGCCACAACACAATAGCAATATAGATTGGACACACACGACCCATATACATAAAAATAAAGCATACATACCTTATCATTTCGAAGTTTCATCATAGATTTCTTCTGAGGGCTGAAATAAATGCGGGTATGTGGATTTCATCTTCTCTTCTGCTTCCCAAGTCATCTCTTCCCGATTGTTATTTCGCCATAAGACTTTCACTGAAGCTATTTCCTTGTTCCGAAGTCTTCGTACTTGCCTGTCTAGTATAGCAATAGGCACTTCTTCATAAGCTAGCTTTTCTGTGATCTGAACATCATCTATTGGCACAATATTTGTGGGGTCTCCAACACATTTATGGAGCATTGAAACATGGAATACTGGATGAACTAATTCAAGCTCTAAAGGCAATTCTAATTCATACGCCACTTGACCCACTTTGCGGATGATTTTATAAGGTCCAATGTATCGAGGACTTAACTTTCCTTTCTTACCGAATCTCATCATCCCTTTCATTGGTGATACCTTTAAGAACACCCAATCATTAACTTGAAATTCTAAATCTCGCCGGCCGTTGTCCGCATAAGATTTTTGGCGACTTTGGGCTGTCAATAATCGATCTCGGATCACCTTGACTTTTTCTACCGCTTGTTGGATCAACTCGGGGCCTATTAGCTGTACTTCTCCGACATCAAACCATCCAATTGGAGATCTACATTTTCTTCCATACAAAGCTTCATATGGAGCCATTTGAATACTGGAATGATAGCTGTTGTTGTAGGCAAATTCGATTAGGGGTAAGTGGTCATCCCAACTACCACCGAAATCTAGTACACATGCTCGTAGCATATCCTCCAAGGTTTGTATAGTACGCTCGGCTTGTCCGTCAGTTTGCGGATGAAACGCCGTACTAAGCCTTACTTGAGTACCTAGACCTTCTTGAAAGGATTTCCAGAACTTAGCTGTAAACTGTGCTCCTCTGTCTGTAATGATAGATATTGGAATACCATGAAGTCTCACAATTTCCCTAAGATATAACCTTGCATAATCTTCTACTGAATAGGTGGTTCTGACTGGGAGAAAATGAGCTGTTTTTGTCAATCTATCCACAATTACCCATATAGAATCATACTTTCCCCGGGAACGGGGCAATCCTACAATGAAATCCATGTTGATCACTTCTTATTTCCACGTAGGAATTTCTATTGCTTGCAATAATCCCCCTGGCTTCTGATGTTCTACCTTCACCTGTTGGCAATTTGGACATTGTGATACAAATTCTGCTATGTCTCTTTTCATACCATCCCACCAATACATCATTTTGAGATCATGATACATCTTTGTCGCTCCTGGATGAATAGAATACCGGGAGTAATGAGCTTCTTCCAGGATTTGGCGGCGTAGTTCCGCCACATCCGGAACACATAACCTATTCTGATACTTGAGAACCCCATCTGCCCAGACTTCGAATGGTGACTTTTCTTTTGAAAACTTCACACCTTTATAATACTTCAATTTGGGATCCTCGTATTGGCGCTCTTTTATTTCTGCATCCAAGGACGAAACTGTGGGATTGTTAATACTAACTCCTGCATCGCCAGAATCAATTATGCGCACTCAGAGGTTAGCTAGTTGATGGAGTTCATGGATCATTTCTTTCTTTTCCCAAGGCACTTCACATAGGCTACTCATCGATCGGCGACTAAGCGCATCCGCTACTACATTTGCCTTTCCGGGGTGGTATAAGATATTCACATCATAATCCTTCAGTAGTTCTAACCACCGCCGCTGCCGCAGGTTTAACTCCTTCTGTTTGAAAATATATTGAAGACTCTTGTGATCTGTATAGATATCAACATGTACGCCATACAAATAATGTCTCCACATTTTTAACGCATGAATAACTGCAGCCAATTCAAGATCGTGAGTTGGGTAATTCTTTTCATGTTTTCGCAACTGCCTTGAAGCATAAGCAATGACTTTTCCATGCTGCATTAATACACATCCTAGCCCAACACCGGAAGCATCACAATACACAACATAGCCATCCGGCCCTTCTGGAAATGTTAAACCGGAGCGGAGGTTAATCGTCCTTCAACTCTTGAAAGCTACGCTCACAAGCGTCATTCCACCGAAATTTTGCTGATTTACGGGTTAACTTCGACAATGGGGCTGAAAGAGATGAAAAGCCCTCTACGAATCTTCTATAATAACCTCGCCAAACCCGAAAAACTACGAACACGTAGGCGTCGTAGGCCTTGGCCAAGTCTTCACCGCCTCTATCTTCTGAGTATCAACTTTAATGCCATCATCTGAAATCACATGGCCCAAGAATGTCACAGAATTTAGCCAAAACTTGCACTTTGAAAATTTTGCATACAACTCCCGAGAACGGAGAATTCCAAGAACAATACGTAGATGGTCTGCATGTTCTGATTCTGTGCGAGAATACACCAAAATATCATCAATGAATACTATCACGAACAAGTCCAAGAGAGAGGCCGAATACATTATTCATTAAGTTCATGAACAACGTCGAGCATTAGTCAGCCCAAACGACATCACTCGGAATTCATAATGGCCATATCTTGTCCTGAAAGCTGTCTTAGGAATGTCTTCTTCTCTGACTCTCACTTGATGATAACCCGACCTCAGATCCATTTTGAAAAACCATTTGGCACCTTGTAGTTGATCAAATAAATCATCAATTCTTGGAAGAGGATACTTGTTCTTTATCGTCACCTTATTCAGCTGTCTATAGTCAATACACATTCGTAGGGAGCCATCTTTCTTTTGCACAAATAAGGCCGGGCGCTCCCCACGGTGATGAACTGGGTCTAATGAATCCCTTTTCGAGCAAATCTTTCAATTGTGCCTTTAACTCTTTCAATTCTGCCGGAGCCATTCGATAAGGAGGGATAGAAATAGGCTCGGTATCCGGCAACACATCAATGGCGAAGTCAATCTCCCTTTCTGGAGGAAGGCCTGGAAGTTCATCCGGAAACTCATTCACTACCGGAACGGATTGAAAAGTTGGCGATGTTGCCTCGGTGTCATGAACTCGGACTAAATGATAAATATAGCCCTTGGTGATCATCTTTCTTGCCTTAAGGTAGGAAATAAACCTACCCCTTGGAGTTGCCGTATTACCTTTCCATTCAAGCACGGGGCTCTCCCGGAAATTGAAATCGAACTAATTTCACTCGGCAATCAACATTAGCATAACATGAGGCCAACCAATCCATACCCATTATAACATCAAAGTCTAGCATTTCTAGCTCGACTAGATCAGCTTTGGTTTGGCGATCACATATCACAATAATACAATCTTTATACACTTGTTTAGCTATCACGGGATCACCAACCGGAGTAGACACCTCAAAGGGTTTAATTGGCTCGTGTTTCACCCCAATACGATTAGCAACATAGGGGGTAATATATGATAACGTGAAACCCGGATCTATCAATGCATACACATCATGAGAAAACACAGTCAATGTACATGTAACCATATCTGGAGACGACTCAAGGTCCTGTCGTCCGGCTAAAGCATATAAGCGGTGTTGTGTGGCACCTGAAGTAGATGCTCCCCCTCGGCCTCTACCTCGGCCACTTTGGTCCGGGAGTCCGCCTTTGTAGGACGTGTTGAAGAGGATCCTGCTGCCGATCCTGTGGGCTGAACCCCACCTCTGCCATATCTCACCGGACAATCTCGCATCAAATGTCCAGCCTGTCCACAAATATAACAAGCATCTTTGCCACACATGGCCCTGAGTGGAATTTTCTGCATTGACTGCATCGGGGAACGGGTGGTCTCCCCTGACTGTAATATCCCCCAAACTGAGAACCTGGGGCCCTGTCCTGAACGGAAAGAGCGATCAGATCTTCTGCCTGTAAACCGGGGAGGTGCACTTGTCACTGACTGGACTGAGTGCCTAGGATATGTCTGCCTTGATCCCCCTCTGTAATCACTACCTGTGCCCATAGATCTGGCCCTTTTGCTTTGCCCTCTATCAACATCGCGGTCACCTCTTTGCGGAGGTTGTTGCCCCTCTAAATTTTGGGCGTGGGCCTGAATGCGGGAAATATCCATCCCATCTTGCAATGAAGCGATCAAACAATCTTTAAACAAATGTGGCCCTAAGACACTCACAAATCTATGCACCCTGTCGCCCATATCGGCTACCATTGTCGGTGCATACCTAGTCAAGGAATTAAATTGAAGGCTATACTCCCAGGCGCTCATGTTACCTTGTTTTAGATTCAGAAATCTATCCGCTCTAGCTCGGCGGACCTCGGGTGGCAAATAATGACGAATAAAAGCATCAACAAATTCCTGCCACACGGGAGGAGGTGCATTTTCTTACCTCGACGCTATCCAATTATTGTACCATAGAACCGCCACATCTCGGAGTCTATATGATGCCAACTCCACTGATTCAGCCTCGAAAGCATGAATAATCCGCAACGTTCTGAACATTTCATCAACAAAGCCTTGCGGGTCTTCATCCGGCTTTGACCCGAAGAATTCCGGAGGATTTAGGCTCATAAAATCGCGGGCTCTAGTGCTAGCTGAACGATCACTTGGCCCCACATTCTGCCGCTGTGCTTGGGCGGCAACCAACTGAGTCAATAGATTAATAACCTCGGTCACTTGTTGACCCAATGTAGCCGGTGGAGGAACTGGAGGCATAGGAGCTGGGACAGAAGTCCCTTCTTGCTCTTCCGTAATAGGCGGAGTAGTGGAGGCATTAGATGGAGCCTCATTATGTGATTCATCCTCATCTACATTCATAGGCGGCTCTCTTTCCGCCCGCCGCTCTTTGTCGTAGTCTTGCCCTTTGGGGCGGCTTTAGCTTTTCCTTTTGGCGGCATTCTGAAATCACAACATACTCATTAGGGAGGATTAAATCTTATACTCGGCTCTATCGCACGATTTCATGAGAAGAAAGATGGTCATTTTTCCTAAATGTCCTGTAGCCTCTTGTTTATTAGCGTGGCGCGCAACACACCATAAACAATACTCTACTAGACACGGCTCGTAGACACTTCCTAGGACTGAACTGGGCTTCCGATACCACTACGCCACGCCCGAACCACGGGCCACGACGGGTATCCGGGGCTAACCTCCGAACACCACTCATTCCGTTACCTATATGCTCTCATTCATAGTACTTGCTCAATTTCATGAAAATATGTCATCATAGGAAACGTAATTACTTTTATATACACAAGCCCTTCAGCTATCAAAATAATATACATACATACACATACATATACATGTAAACCATGGGACCATACTACCCACACATACGTATCTACGAGCCTCTACTGGAATACTAGACGTATGGATGGGACAGGACCCCGTCGTGCCCAATCATGAGAATATACATATATGTACCAAAAAAATAATCAATGGCACCTCCGGACAATGGAGTGCTCACAAGTCGCCTATCGGCTCCTATAGATCGGCACGAATGTCTCCTGCCTACCTCGTGGGTACGAACACGAAAATCCAAAGAAAACGGACGTCGGTACGAACATTGTCAGACCGTATGTAAGGCAGGAATGAAATAAGCATAATAAGCATATCATAAGTCATGAGGTGAGGATACAACCTGTGTGTTCTTTTAAGCGTAGATACATTTCATATACATACATCATACATAAGTATATCATGTGCGTTACCATAGCGTATGTCTTATCATATCACGCATACATCATCATGCCATACATGCATCGTCACATCAACCATACATCATCATGTCGTTAACCCGCGTTCGGGTAACCATTATATGCCTCCCACTAGTGGTGTCATGCCCGGCCCTCTAGGCTCGGTGAAATAGCAGCCCGCCTTAGCGGTGACATGCCCGGCCATTGATAAGTTGGTATTTTACCAATTTATCTCTTCTTTAATCTTATATTTTTGCTATGTTTGCTTGAGAAAATAATGCATTTAATATCATTTACATCTATTTTACAGGTTTTATATGATTTAGAAGTGATCGGAAGAAACCAAGTGAAAATAAAGTCAAAAGAGGCCAAATTGACCAGATTTGCAAAACTGTCAAAACGGGACAGTTTTGCAAAAACGGGACAGATTCGCAAAAACGGGCAGAATTGCAAATCTGAAATATGGGGCATAAAAGAGAGGCTTAGGACAAAAAAAAAAAAAAATTATCATCTTTGGCACAACACAAGTCCTTGGAGGCTAGGGTTTCATCACCAACACCTTGGAGGAGAAGATTGGAGGCACTTTAATGAGATATTTCTTAATCCTTTCTTCAATTCCTTGTTTTGTATTGAATATTTAGGTGTGTGGTATTTCATTTCAATACTTGAACCTTGTTTATGGAAGTATACATTGTTTATGTTTGGATTGAATCTCTTGTTTTGCTTACGTGTTGAATGATTTTATTCTTAATGAAGTGGGTTATTGTTGTTTTAATTAATCTCACTTGAATGATTCTTAAGGAGTAGCTAACCCTAAGACTTGCCCATTTATTTCGGTTTAAACTTGGAAGAGGCAAACTCGAGATTGGGAAAGATTAATTAACAAGAATTTGGGGCGTTAACCCTCATCTAATGGAATTCGACCTAGGAATAGGCGAAACCACTGTAGCCATATTCGGGTGTTCTTAATGCTCCCTAATTGCTTTAGGGATATTCAATTAGGTAGTCTAGTTAGTCTTCGGAAGAAGCTAATTTAGAGTCATTATCCGAGGCTAAGTAATATAAACTCACCATTATTCGTAAATCATGAAATACATTGGATCGTTACTTGAGCGTAGTTTCCCTTGTATCCATACTTGTGGCCATTGATCATTTTACTTGCTTTTTAGGTTAGTTTACATTTTCGCATTAGTTATAATTTTCTCCAAAAATCAAAACATTATCCATCGTTTGGCTTTAGCTTAGTTGGTGAAAATTTCATACTTTTCCTAATCGCCTATATATTGTTCTCTGTGGATTCGACCCCCGACTCATAGTTGGGTAAATTATATTTGCATACGACCGTACTCATTCTAATTAATAGGGTGAATTTGGACGTTATTAATAATGGCGCCGTTGCCGGGGAACAATTTGGCGTATTTGGGTTAGTTTGGAATTTAAGCTAACTTGCTTTGGTCCAAACTTTCTTTGGCATCATACGCAGCCCGCCTTAGCGGTGACATGCCCGGCCAATTAGGCGCGGTGGAATCATATCATCATACATAGCATGTATTTATCATCGTACATTATACATCATCATAAGGTCATCACTATCATTCATTTCATATTCATACCATGGTGTCATCATAAATTAATATCATTATACATATATCATCAATTCATACATTAGAACTTGGAAGCAAGTATAGTCATGTCGGAGTGATGTAAGGTCGTGGACCCCCGACTTCATTATGGAGCATTCGTAAGCATTCTGCCTCACCTTGAAGGATTAAGCATAAGGTGAGTGTATACAATGATCAACATCAACGGCTTAGTATAGCTTCATTAGCTTAGTCGGAACATCATATCATAGGCTATAGTATCTCTAGACTTTAAGCTTATCATTATCATTATCATAATCGTAGCATATCTCTTATCTCGTATGGCTATTCATGAACAATGGATCATAGCCTTCTTGAAGATAGGACATTCACAGTGAAAGAGGAAATTCATGCCATGGGACTCATGCCTTAGAAGGAAGGGATTAGCCTCACATACCTTTGTCGTTTACTATTCTATCGTTTGCTCGTTCTTCTCGAGTGCTCTTGTTTATACCTTCAATGGAATTTGTGTCGCCATTAGCTAAACAATCATGAAAACGTACTTACTAAAGCTAGAGAAATTTGGGCAGCATTTCCTTTGTTTATACTACTTTCCGCCATATTCCATCTCAACTTCCAACATTCATAACAATCATCACAATATCACTAACAACAATCGTCATTCATTTACATAATTCACATTTCACAATTCTACTTCAATTCTCCATATTCATGACTAAAATCCATCATCATATTCTTTTATATCCAATACTTATCTTATGTTCTAAACGTCATTTATAACGCATTCATAACATCAACATATCCATTTCCATGATTCAATTCAACTACTACTCACTAACAATACTATTCACACATTTGATGACCCATTTGCTATACACTTCTACAATCCATGTGTTTCAACTCATAAATACTTCCATTAACATGAAAAGGTCATGAAACTTACCTTAGATGATGGAGGAATAATCTTGGAATGGTGATTCACCCTTAGCACCAAAACCCTATTTTATCTCTCTTGGGATTTTCTTGATTTGCATGACTTTGATGAAGTTTCTTTCACTTGATTCACCCTAATTCTTGATATTGATCTTTGATTTCTATTTTTTTCTCATGGATAAAATATTTGGAACTCTCTAGAGGTTTCTTGAATGGTGCAGGTGAGGAATGAAATGAAAAATGGTCCCTTATATAAAATTTGAGTTCAGTCCCAACCAGCTTATACGGACCAACATACGGTCCGTATGTTTTATACAGTCCGTATGTCTGGCCGTAGATCTGGTCCAGTGAAGCATGCTCTACTGGACTGAATCTACAGTTGGACATACGGTCCATACATTTTATACGTCCAGTATGTCTGGCCGTAGGTTGTCCAGTTTTTTCGAGAATCGTTTCGTCGACTCGTTTGATCTCCGATCCTTATGAAACCTTCTTAACACTTGTTCAACACTTCATTACCATTCTAAGGGACGTTATAACTCTTCTTCAAGGTTTTATTAAGACATCATTAACTCAATACTCGTGATTCCCATCCGATACATTCAACTTATAACTCGCTTTCCTTAACAACTTTCTTTCCTTAACTCGTATGTCTTTGAAAATCTTAATTAGCATCATCAATTACTATCTCCTACTTGTCCAAACCTCGTGAACGTCATGCCCCTCGTTAGTCTATTCACTGTACGATAAGGGGAAAATTTTTCGAGGTGTAACATTTTTATCTCGAGAGCTCATTGGAAAATCATACATAGATACTATAAGAATTAGAAATGGAGATCAAGGAAGCAATTGAACCACCATGAGGTTCTGACTTGGCTAAGGAATATCTATTTTATAGAAACCTTTCCCACCTTCTCCATTTGCAACCCTGTATAATGTCAATGGTTGTCTCTTAGGTAGTATATTGGCTTTAGTGTATTGCAGATGGTGTTTTTACCCATTGAAGGTCAAGGCCATACGTGCCCCTTCTTGTATTACTCTTTTTGATTAATGAATAAGGTAGGGTCTATGTCAAACCCTTCATCAATCAGGACTTGTACTTGATTGGCTAGAATTAAATTTAAAAAAAATGTAACTTGAATGACTTTGTTGATACAAACTAAATATAAGTGACTTTAATAGATAATTTGCAATGGTGACCATTTTTCTAAGCCGAGGGTCTATCGGAAAGTTGAGACTTCCTGTAAATGATCTACGGTGGGATTTACGGACCGTAAATAATATACGGTCCGTACTTTCTGCCGTGAATTTCCTCTCCAGGTGAGACTTCTCTGTCACTGATCTACGGTTGAATTGACGGCCCGTAAATATTATACGGTCCGTCTTTTTGCTCCGTAAAATCCCAACTTCAGTTACTTCTCTTTCTTGAACATCTTTTTAAGCCATTTTCATGACTTTCGCCATAAACACGATAAATACCTGTAACATAACACAAACACATCAAAAGACCCAAACTTGCTTGAAAAACAAGTAAAACTCGCCGTAAAAAAGCATCAAATGTGTCGAAATTTCGCAACACATCACCCACCTATTTTTCAAAGCTTTTCTGTTTCTAGAAATATTAACCAAATCAAATGTATGGTTATCATGCAAGGATTTAATCTCATCTTGCATAGCATCAAACCACCTTTCTTTTCTTCTCTATCCATGGCCTCATCAAAACTTTCAGCTTCTCCCCCATCAATCAAGAGTACAAAATCATTGGGAGAATAATGAGATGAAGATACTTTCTCTCTAGTAGATCTTCTGAGAGAACTCTCTAGAGCATCAATAACAGCTAGTTGCTGGCCAACCACATCATCTTCCACTGGAGCATCAACAACATCATGCTGGTCATTCTGAATATGATCACTATCTTCAACTTGATCTTCGTTATTTTGAAGATTTTCTTGCAGGAACTGGATCAACATCAACTACGCTCTCACTGCTCTGAGAATCAACCTTCTCAGCTTTGTCAAAATCTTCAATTGTCTGGTCTTCAAAGAACACAACATCACGGCTTCTAACAAGTTTCTTCTCAACTAGATCATAAAAATGATAGACAAATTCGTCATGACATAACCAATGAAGATACAATGCCTAGTTTTAATTTCTAGCTTTGACCTCTCATCCTTAGGAACATGCACAAAAGCCTTAGACCCGAAGACTTCACGAGCATAAGAGACATCCTTACCAAACCAAACTTTGTCGTGACATCACCATCCAAAGCAACCTTCCAGATAAATTGATAACATAAGTGAGAATCGAGTACTTCGCCCAAAATGAATCGGCAACTTAGCATTTGAAAGCAAACATCTAACCCTCTTAACTAGAGTTCTGTTCATCCTCTCTGCCAAACCATTTAACTGAGGAATCTCAGGAGGAGTTTTCTGATGCCGAATACCCTGCTGTCTACAATAATTATCAAAAGAACCGATGTATTCACCACCATTGTCTGAGAGGATGCATTTTAGTTTCTTTCCTGTCTGTCTCTCAACCAAGGCTTGAAAAGTATTGAACACATCAAGTACTTGATCCTTGTACTTTAAAGGAAATACCCAGAGTTTTCGAGAATGATCATCAATAAAAGTCACAAAGTAAAGTGCACCACCACGAGAGCTTACTTTAAAAGGACCACACAAATCAGAATGTACCAACTCCAAAGAATCGTTTTAAAGTGAATGAATGTCTTTTCTTTTCCGCTAAGCAATGAACACATCCTTTTAACTTTTCTTGTTTCATTCCAAAAAGCAAATTCTTCTTAGCCAAGTTATCAATCCCCTTCTCACTCATATGACTCAGCTTTCTATGCCATAATTCTGATGAAGTATCATTGTCCACCAAATTTACTAAGTCACCACAAATGGAGCCCTGAAATAAGTACAAGTCAGATATCTTGTTACCTCGAGCCACAATCATTGAACCTCTACGCTTTTACTATTTGACCATCAACGGTTTGATCATAACCCTCATCATCAAGCTTTCCTATAGAAATTAAATTCAGATGAACATCTGGAGCATGCTTGACATTGTTAAGAACTAACCTCGAACCATTCTTACTTTTCAAACAAACTGTACCAATACCAAATACCTCAACTTCACTATCATTTCCCATTCGTAACATTCCAAAATTACCTGGAGTATAAGAAAAAAATAATTCCTTCTTTGGCGTGACATGAGAAGTGGCACCTGAATCCACAAACCAGGTAGACTCATCACAAACAAAATTGATATCATTTTCACCACAAGCAACAAGAAGATCACTTTCAGCAGCAACAAAAACAACGCGATTTTCATTATTTCCATATTTCTTTTGCTTTTTCTGGTCTCTCTTAAACTTGTAGCAATGTTTCTTGATGTGCCCTTTCAAGTGACAATAGTCACATGTAATATTATTGTACCTGGAGGATCTTGACTTGCTTCTACTTTTGCTTCTGTCATTTTGACCTCTGAAATTGCTTCTCCCCTTGTCTTCCGTAACCAAAAGATCGGAGTGTGAAGCTGAAGAAGACGAAGCTTGAGATCTTCTTCTCATATCTTCATTTAAAACACCAATCTTAGCATATTCCATAGATACACCATCACTGGGAGCAGAATTAGTCAAAGAAACTCGAAGAGTTTCCCAAGAGTCTGGCAGAGTATTAAGAAGCCAAAGTCAAAGTCAATGTATTTCTTTATCAAACTTGACACCCATTCCAGACAGCTGATCAAAGACCCCCTGAAAATCATTTATAAGATCAGAAATAGGACCTTTTTGTATCTAATATTCATCAATTGTTTCTATAACAACTTATTATTGCCAAAGCATAAAGTGTCTCGAGCTTTTCCCACAAGCTTTTAGCATTTTTATCATTCACAATATGATTTCGAACATTATCTTCAACCCATTACCTAATATAGCCACAAACCTGTAAGTGCTCAAGTTCCCAATCCTCATCTTTCTTAGAAGCAAACACATGTAAATGCAATTTCTTGACAAATAGAAGATCTTTCATCTTGCTTTTCCAAATATGGTAATTACTGCCATTTAAACAAACTATCTTGCATATATTTACCTCCATCATTCAAATAGACAATCGACACAACTAAATATAACCACAAGCTCTGATACCACCTTGTTGGGAAGAAAACAAGCAAATACCAAATTGCACGATGAGGTAACAACGGAAGAAATACCCAAGTCAAAACTTCCCACACTATTTGAACCAAGAGAAGATAATAAACACCAAAAGACAAATGGAAATCCGGACAGCAACCATACCAACAAAAAAATAGCAAAACAAACAAAAATAAATCAATGCAAGAGACACTAAATTTACGTGGTAAAACCCCTTCAAGGTGAAGAGAAAACATCCACGGGACCTCCAGCCCACAAAAGCTCCACTAAAATCAATAAGAGTTACAATAATATTCTCCAAATGGCTACAATATCAATGCCAAATGCAGAGCAACAATGCATAAAAGATAGCACCAAAACTAGTGAAGAAAGGAGAGAAATCACCCCAAAAAATGAGCTACTGTTCGTACTAAAAAACTAGAGCTACAGTCCACAAAATTCGATCTTCACCGTTGAAATCGAAGAATCAGATGTTGAGAACCCCCAATGCAAATTTGAGAACGATCCAACAGTTAACGAATCGGGAAACATAATTTGAAGTGGACTACTGTGGCTGATTTTCACTGGTCCAAAAATCATCTCTTCTCTCTCAATTTTTCTCTCTATATGGTTTCTATGAATTCACTCTTGTGTTATGAAAATAAGACCTAAGTTTATCCTATATATAGAGGCTTTTAGTGGCAATTCCGTAAAAATTCTAAAAAGTTTTATGTTATGCTAAACGGTCCAAAGATACTCTTAACATGACATATATTTTTCTTTTGGGCCAAGCCCGCAAATTTTTCCCCAAAAGGCCTCACATCATTAAGAGTATCCAACTCCTTATAAGTAGCTCATTTTTCTTTTCAGCTACCAATGTGGTACTTTGTTCCCACACCTAATAATCTCCCCCTCGAACTAAGTTCCACATGACTCATTACGGGTCAGAGATTCACTATGTCTGTGTGCTAACCACATCATCAGAGTATTTACGGTCACCAAAGCCCAAAGGCTATGTATGCATCTTCAAAGCTATGGGTAAAGGTCGTAAACCGGCTCATAGACGGGCAAAGGTTCAAATTTGAGAATGATTCAACGGTTAACGAATCGGGAAACGCAATTTGAAGTGGACTGCTATGGCTGATTTTCACTGGTCCGAAAATCACCTCTTCTCTCTCAATTTTTCTCTCTATATGGCTGCAATGAATTCACTCTTGTGTTATGAAAATAAGACCTAAGTTGATCCTATATATAAAGGATTTTAGGGCAAAAGTGGTTTGGTCTAGAAAAAAAAATTGTTGGACTAAACGGTCCAAAGATACTCTTAACATGATGTGATATTGTCCGCTTTGGGCCAAGCCCACACAGTTTTCCCTAAAAGGCCTCACATCATTAAGAGTATCCAACTCCTTATAAGTAGCTCATTTTTCTTTTCAGCTACTAATGTGGTACTTTGTTCGAACACCCAATAATCTCCCCCTCGAACTAAGTTCCACATGACTCATTTAAACGAAGAACACTATGTTTTAATTGTGCCAACCACGTCGTCGGTATTTACGGTCACCGAAGCCCAAAGGCTGTGTATGCGTCTTCAAAGCTATGGGTAAAGGTCGTAAACCGGCCCATAGACGGGCAAAGGCACTAAGCCGAGCCCCACGCCACACTTCGCCATCTTCGTACTCGTCCCATCAAATCATTGACTCTGATACCAATTGTTAGGCTAAACGGTCCAAAGATACTCTTAACATAATGTGATAAGTTCCGCATGACTCATTACGGGTTAGAGATTCACTATGTCTATGTGTCAACCACATCGTCAGAAATATTTACGGTCACCGAAGTAAAGGCCGTTATTTTCTTCAAAGCTACGGGTAAAGGTTGTAAACCGGCCTATAGACGGGCAAAGACACTAAGCCAGGCCCCACGCCACACTCCGCCATATTCATACTCGTCCTACCAAACCATTGGCTCTGATACCAATTGTTGGGCTAAACGGTCCAAAGATACTCTTAACATAATGTGATATTGTCCCCATTTTTTGCCAAGCACAATGATTTTCCCCAAAAGGCTTCACATCATTAAGAGTATCCAACTCCTTATAAGTAGCTCCTTTTTCTTTTAAGCTACCAATGTGGTACTTTGTTCGCACACTCAACACAATTTGGAATATATCGGTGCCAACGTCGAAGTTACACTAACAAGTAACAAGTGTGTTTTTTCTTCATTTTTGGCACAAGTCTGATTTCACTCATTACGAAATTCCCTTGAGTATAGATGTAACTAATATTGTCACTAATTGATTCTCACTGATGTTGTACGTCATATCTTACTAAATGTTTCTACAAAGTCGAGCACTACCAACCTATTCTTTTATGGTTCACTTTTCTTTGTGAGTGGGAATGTCAGTTTTTTTTTTTTTATTGAGTTAGTTGAATAATATCTACATTCGTCATTTTTACGAATTTATATTGTTTTCCTTTAATTTTTCATTAATTATATTTATGTGATTTTTAAAAATTTAATACTCATTAACATGGGATACACGCGCAAAGCGCGTGCCCAGCGACTAGTTGCATAAATTCGGGATGGAACTAGCACTTTGATTATAAGTCCGATCGAACCTAGTAGTTTTGGTCTAAACACTATATTTATATTAAAAAATTCATTGAAAAGGTACAAATTACTAAATCTCGATCCCATTAGCTTAAATTCTAACTATTCCTCTAGATAAATTCAATTTTCAAACTAGCATTTAATCTTGCATGGTATTTTTGTTTGTTAGTATTTTGGAATAGAGTTGCGGTACTGCTCCAGCGGCGATGTAAATCTGGTAGCTGATGATGACACAAAGACAAAAAGTTTTTGTCATCATATATTATAAAAAATAAAAATGGAATCAATAGCTAAAAGGACTCTATAGTTCTTGTTTTGGCTGTTCGTTTTGATCGAGACATTTAATAATTTTCAGGTTTGCAACAAGAGCGAATGGAATCAACGCCGGCAAAATTGAAGTTTGGAAAATCTTTGTTAGTTCCAAGTGTTCAAGAGCTTGCCAAAGAGCACCTTACCAATATTCCAGCCAGGTATGTCCGCCCAGAACAAGAATCTCCGGCCGTATCTGCTGGAGAGGCAGTTCCTACAGTCCCCGTTATCGATCTTCAAAAGTTGATATCCGGGGATTCCATGAATTCTGAGTTGCAAAAGCTTCACTCTGCTCGCCAAGAATGGGGTTTCCTCCAGGTTTGATTTTCTTCGTAACTTGTTTAGTTATCCGGGTGCGTTTGGTACGAAAAAATGTTTTGCATGGAAAATGGTTCTTTGACGAAAGTCCTTATCAAAATAAGCAATTTTTAGAACTTTGGCCAAAGAGACTCTACGATTCTTAAAATAATTTTCAGTTATTTAGTTCAAATTAAACATCTAAGACATGTTAAAACTTGGACCGCCGTAATACTTATTTTCAACTTTCCCCCTTTTTCCCCCAAAAAGGGACTTATATTTAACTTCTCAAGGATGAAGCATAATATCACAATAACGGAATCCCCCAATTCGAATTCCTTTTATGTACAGAAATATCCTCTTGGATAATGATGGAAGTCTAAAATGCATAATCCTTCTCATTTAATGGTCGTATGAGAATTAGTTTAAAAAAATTACTCTTTGTTTTCTGGTAGAGCTACCTTTGTAATTGTGAAAAGGTTGTAGAATTTGCTATCATATTGTTGAATGTTAGGTTTCAAACCATGGAGTGACACCTTCGTTACTGGAGGACTTCAAGAGAGAAGTTATAGAATTCTTCGGACTTCCAATGGAAGAAGAGAAGAAACTATGGCAAAAGGAAGACGACTTTGAAGGTTTCCGCCAGGCATTCGTTGTATCGGAGGAGCAGAAGCTTGATTGGAGTGACATGTTTGCCATAGCTACTCTTCCTCCTCATATCCGTAAAGTGGACTTGTTTCGGAAGTTGCCTTCAAAGCTCAGGTGCCTATCTCCTCAATATCTCTCAAAATATGGTTAAACCCCCTCCCCCCTAAAAAGAATCATATTACTCTATTTTTTAATGATCACTGAACTAGTGGAAATAGGTGAACAAAGTTATTATCAGAAAAGTTTGTCATCTATCTGACGGTATTGAGTTCTTAAGAAAATATAGGGAAAAAGTCCAAATTTGTCCCTTGGACCATTAACCAGGAGAAATTAAAGGTCCCTTTACTTTATTCTCCTGGAGGACTTGTAAGTTACAAGAAATTACTTAAGAACTTATGGTTAATCATTTATAAACACAAAAATGAGGAGGAATAATTATGAACCTTGAGCCATACTATTCTTGAGATAAACCAGACTTGTTAACTATACTTTTTGTTAAAATGCAGGGACATCATGGAAGCATACTGCAAAGAAATCAAGAGCCTAGCAGTGACCATCCTATATCAATTGGCAAAGGCTTCAAGGATGGATGAAAAGGAAATGAGAGATCTGTTCAGTGATGGTATGCAGTCAATGAGGATGAATTATTATCCGCCTTGCCCTGAGCCAGGCAGGGCAATTGGCTTAAGTCCTCATTCTGATACTGTTGCCCTCACCATCCTTCTCCAGCTTAATGAAACTGAAGGTCTTCAAGTCCGAAAAGACGATATCTGGGTGCCTAAAAAACCCCTCCCAAATGCTGTGATTGTGAATATTGGCGATATGCTGGAGGTAAATAATAGTAACAACTTTTTACTGAGTAACTGATTTCTCAAAAGGTGCAACGACATAGTGAAAATTGCAAGTTAAGTTTGGTTTTATTCGGAGTGTATAATCATGCTTCACATATTAACACTTCTGAATTTTCTTGAAAGGACTTGATTCAGAATTTCTATTACATATGATTTAAAGTATTCACCCTTTCCCTGCTAAAAGGAAGATGCTTGGAGGGAGGTAGAAGCAGGACAGTCATAATAATTTCATTGATTTAATTTGTCAGATAATATGGCAAATTCGGTTAATTAAATTTGCTTGTTTAGAATATCTCATGTTTTATAAAGAAAAAGCTCATTTTTAATAGGATATTATTGAAAAGATCATTTAAAATTCTGTGTACGTAAGTGTTGTATTTGACTTGGCAGATAGTAAGCAATGGTGTTTATAGGAGCATTGAGCACAGAGCAACAGTAAAATCAAAAGAAGAGAGGCTCTCTGTTGCAACATTCTATAATATCAACCTTGACTCCGAACTAGGACCTGCACACAGCCTCATTGGTCCACATAATCCTGCCATTTTCCGAAGAGTTCCCGTGCAAAAATATTTACAAGACCTTTTTTCCCGAAAACTTGATGGAAAATCGTATGTTGATTTCATGAAGGTAAAGACGAGGGATGACGAATGCTAGGTAACATCTGCTTATATAAGTTACTCTTGCTATTGTAATTTGGAGTTCCCCTGTTTGATATTATAAAGAAGAAAACCAGTACTCTTCTTTCATTATATGTGACGGTTTTACATTTGTTACAGAGTCAAATGTTGATTTGTGTATTGTATTTGTAGGAAGGAATCAGTGGCGGAGCCACACTATGCCGAGGGTGTTCATCCGAACCCCTTCGGCGGAAAAAAACATTGTTTTTACAAGGTTAAATGTTTTTATGTATATAGATTTGTGTATTATTTTTTATATTTTGAACCCCCTCGGAAGGAATTATTAATATATGTGGGTTAGACATTATATTTTTGGGTCACACATCGTACGTTACCTCGTGTCAGCTGGGGTCTATTTTGTTTTAAGAATGCTCTCGAATCTCGGAAATTTTCAAGAAATTATTTTATGATGATTTTTGTGTGATAGGGAGTAGCTTAGTGCACTATTTGCATGCTATGTGATGGTAAGGGTCACCTGATATTTAGTCACATGTTTTTAAGTACCGAAAAGGCTAAAAAATGCCCTTAACATATTGGCAATGGTTCAAAAATGCCTTCCACCTATTGGGTTAAAAATGTCCTTTAACTTTTTCTTTAGGTTAAAAAATGCCCTTTAGTTAACATAAAATGACATGGAATTTCATTAAACAAGTGTTCATTTTTTATTGGTCCACATAAATTTCCACCCAATTAAAAGATCCGACCCGAATCTAACACACAAACCCGTTTCTAATGAACCTAACCCATCTTTTACACCTCTTGTTCCTCTCACATAGTGATTTAAGCTTTTCCTATCTTCTTTTTCCTCTTCTTTCTTTCTGCTCCTATCACCACGGACACATCTTTCTCCAAGCAAAATAAATGTCTAAAACTATTTAAATTGCACACACCGGCAAGCCCAAATTGCTCCTGCTAGCAACACAGACATAAAATGTATTAAACCAAGACTCAAAATTCCTTCCTTTTTTTTCTTATTTCTTTCACTGTGCTCTCAAGATTTTCCGATAGAGCAACATCAGAGAAGAAGAAAGGAAGAGGGTTTCATATAATCTTTCAAGCTTTGCCTTTTTCTAATATTTGTGTTGGGTTAGTTTACGTACAATCATCGGGAACGTAGTGTGTGTGTATATATAAGCAGCCAAAGATAAAGAGAAAAAGCTTAAATCACCATGTGAGAGGAACAAGAGGCGTAAAAGATGGGTTAGGTTCATTAGAAACGGGTTTGGGTGTTAGATTCGGGTCGGATCTTTTAATTGGGTGGAAAATTTATGTGGACCAATAAAAAAGGCCACTTGTTTAATGAAATTCCATGTCATTTTTCTGTTAAATAATGGGCATTTTTGAACCTAAAAAAATGTTAAGGGCATTATTAACCCAATAGGTGGAAGGAGAGCATTTTTGAACCATTTCCAATAGGTTAAGGGCATTTTTGAGCCTTTTCCGTTTTAAGTATTCATTACATGATATGGTCGAGAGTTCATTCGGCAAACGTTAGACTTGTCAGGTGTTGATCGTGATTTTGGATCGTGACAAATTATATACTCCACGTAAGGTATAGAGAAAGTTTGTCCGGGGGTTCCAACTCTTCGATAAAAGGATAACTCACAAAATGGTGTCGCTCCGAGATTCAAGGGATCTGATTTAATCCCATTACATTAAATGATCACGATCTCTGCCCAATAACGGCTAAAACGAGCGTAGTATTAGGGAAATGAGTTAATGTCGTCTATCTTATAAGAACCCCCATTGTCTCATGACTGCATTCCATTTAATTTTTCACCTGAATATTGAAAGCTCCTATTATTCTCTGAAACACGATTGTTCAAGACAGTTCTTCAACAATATTCGTCACCGATCCAGAAGATTGAATAAGAATTTATCTCTTTTACTATTTCATTCGTTCCTTAGTGCTTATTATTTCTCTCCTTATTTCGATGACTATTTTATTGCGT
Source organism: Lycium ferocissimum (assembly GCF_029784015.1). Classification (NCBI taxonomy): domain Eukaryota; kingdom Viridiplantae; phylum Streptophyta; class Magnoliopsida; order Solanales; family Solanaceae; genus Lycium; species Lycium ferocissimum. The sequence continues at coordinate 50,562,000 of NC_081343.1, read as the reverse complement.
TAATCACATAATAAAAGATTTAACATTATTTGGATTAATTGCATTGCTTTAGATTTCATTCAAACAAATTCAATTGGTTTTCCTAATAAATAGATTTCAGGCTAAACAATCACATGATTCCTTATATATTTGTAAACTTGTATAGACTACCTTAAACAAACAAAAATAAATATTTACGCTCTATGTTAAACTTTAGACAAAGTTTATAATTTCTAACATAGATTTTTGCAATTTCAATCGCGTATTTAAGTTGATTATGATCAATACAAAACTTTGATTTTGTTTTATAAGCTTCAGATATACCTTAAATAAGAGTTAGAAACTTATATGATTTGGTAATTGGCCACCATAGTCATTCAACTTTGTTTTGTCTTCTAAAAGTCACTTAACTTTGAATAAGTGCTCTATAGTCACTCAACTTTGTTTTGTCTTCCAAAAGTCACTCAACTTTGGATAAGTGACCTCTATAGTCACTTAACTTTGATAATTGGCATCCATAGCCATTTTGGCCGAAAATACTTTTTGGCTGAAAATATAATTTCCGGTACATATTTAATGACTATTATAATTTATTTTTAAAAATATCTTAAAAAGTTAAAATCAATAATTAATTTTATTTATTTAGGATTCAATTTATCATAATTACTGCATATAATACTAAAGTTTAGGATATTATTCATCATTAATACATAAAAATAATGAACTTAGACAATATATCTCAAGTAATATAGCAAGATGTCGATGAAAAAGTCCAGGAAGTGTTAAGATAATGTCATGATTTTGTTTTTAATTTGTCAGACAATATATTATCTTCCCGATTCTCCACCAACACCAAGCCACTACATGAGCCAACAATTCTCTGCCACTTGTTGTCTGACAAATTAAGCTTTCTTGAAATTGCATCAGTTGGATTATGGGGGTCGTGGTTAAAAGTGACAGTGTGAAGAGAGCGAGAAATATGAGAGATAAGAATGAGCTTAACTTGTTCATGTTTGTGGGAATGAAAAGTGAGGTGAGCTTTGATGAATTTTGAGTCTCAAAGAAAAGAGCACCACTGCGTTGATACGCACCTGAATTGACCTATGAATTCTGTAATATTAATTGAGATATATTGTCTAAGTTCATTATTTTTATCTATTAATGATGAATAATATCCTAAACTTTAGTATTATATGCAGTAATTATGATAAATTGAATCCTAAATAAATAAATTTAATTATTGATTGGAATTTTTTAAGATATTTTTTAAAAAATAAATTATGATCCACGCCATCATTAAATATGTACCGGAAATTATATTTTCGCCAAAATGACATTTTAGCGGAGGCCAATTATCAAAGTTGAGTATCATACGCACACTTACCCAAAGTCAGGTTGACCGTAAGCCCACTTACCTAAAGTTGAATCGACAAGCAAGACAAAACAAATTTGAGTGACTATAATGACCAATTACCCAAAGTTGAGTGATCATATAAGCTTTCCCTTAATGTTTTTCCTGATAAAAGGTGAATCGAGGTGGATCAGATGAGCAAGGGCACTAATCCCAGTCTCAGGGGCCTAAAGCCAATTTTTTAGAAAATGCCTTAAATAATTTTTATGAAAAATTTCATGTAATTTATTTGAAATTTCTCCTCATAACTTCTTAAAATGCAAACTAGTTGATTTATTTTTAAAAACATTTTTTTAATTGACAATATATAGTAAATTTGTTTAATCTTTTTTTGAGATATTATTAATATTGGGTAAGACTTTATTGATTTTAGTTTAAAAAAAAGAATTTTCCACTAAGGAAACTAATATAAAAATATTTAAAACTATTCTATAAGCAATATAAATATTATTAAAAAGAATTAGCACTTCTGAAGTGTGCTAATTAAAGTACTTTTTACTCGTTCATATAGCAGTTTTATTCTAGAAAAAACCAATAATAGTATAACGATTATTATTTCAAGAAATATTCAAGGTTAAGAGAATGAATTCTAACTATTACTAATTCAATTAGCTTGAAAAAAGTTTACAAAGGCACTCAAAGATTTATAGAAAGGATATGTACGAATTTAGCCAATGTGATAAAGAATATTAATTCAAGTGGAGTGAATTAACATACGGTAGTAGAAAATAACTGCAAGTTTAATCGCTTAGCCATTTTCAATTGTATTTATTTCAACCTGACCAAAATTTCTTACAGATATCTCATATGTCTCTAATGATGTACTCCATAAGTATTTGAATGAGCAACTTTGGAGGCCTTCATTTTCTGGGGGCCCAAGGCCAGTGCCTCAGTGACCTTGGGGTAGAGCCGGTAACTGCCCAGTCTAGTGGTCACACCACAAACTAATATTTAAATATTTAAAAAGGTTATTTCGTAAATGAAATCTGTGAAGCACTAACAAATTCGCTAATTGGATAAATGTTGCATTTGTATTAGAAAATTCATAAAATATTTATAAATTATTAATTTAAAATTCAGTAGTAAAAATCTTGAACCCATAAGTTTCAAACTTGCCTCCGGATAAATTTTATTTTCAAACTAGCATTCAGTCTGGCATGGTATTTTTATTTAATATTACCTGCTGCGGCGGCTAAGTAAATCTAATAGCTGACGATGATACAAAGACAAAAAAGTATGCATCATCATACAGTATAAAAATTAAAAATTACTACACTTGATAATTATATGGCTTTGGAAGGTATTGATAAACCCAAACTAGACGGGAATCTATGGATCTGGATTTGGCTGTTAGTTTTCATCGAGACATTAATATAGTCTCAACAGTATTAAGTGAGAGAATAATGGAGTCAACGCCTGCAAAATTGAACTTTGGAAAATCTTTGTTAGTTCCAAGTGTTCAAGAACTAGCCAAAGAGCACCTTACAAATATACCGGCCAGGTATGTCCACTCAGAACAAGAATCTCCGGCCATATGTGCTGGAGCATCGGTTCCTACAGTCCCAGTTATCGATCTTCAAAAGTTGATATCAGGGGATTCCATGAATTCTGAGCTTCAAAAGCTTCACTCTGCTTGTCAAGAATGGGTTTCTCCAGGTTTGATTTTCTTCATAATCTGTTTAATTATCGGTGTGTTCGGCACGAACAAAGTTTTTTGGCATGAAAAGCTATTTCAATAAAAGTACTTATCAAAATAAGCCAGCTTTAACAATATTAAGCTAAACAGACTCTAAGATTCTTAATCTAATATTTCATCTATTTAATTAGTTCAAATTAAACATCCAAGACATGTTAAAACTTGGACCGTAATATCATTTTCAACTTTTTCTTTTTCCTACAGAGGGATTTTTTTTTCTTTTAAAAAATCCCTCTGTAGAAAAAAAGAAAAAGTTGCATAGTAGCAAACCTCACCTATCTGAGTGGAACAGGCTCCATTCATTACATGCTTGGTAGGACTTCCAAATAAGCTCACAAAAAGAATGGGATAATCCCTATGTACATATCCATCAAGGGACATCAAAAGTATATAACCTATCTAGTTTCCTATTCCTTTGAATGGTTTTGTTATTACATCTTCTCCCGAAGGAAGGGAATTGATATTTGTCTATGTAGTACTCCTCTCTAGCTTCCAAAGGTAACTGTTGAGGAGTGTTGAACCAGACAGAGGTCGGACATTCAACTCCATAATTAGCAAGCGTGTCAATGGGTTTGATGGAATCCAGCATACGCAATGGGGAAGCAAATAAATGATCGAATTTAAATGTAAATATAGACAATACATAATCAAAGATATTGATCAAACATAAATTGATACTTATCTCTTGAAGCGTGAATGCAACCTCGAATCTAGCCTTCAAGCACGAGCAAAACCCATCCACGCGTTCATCCCTCCAAATTCCCACGGTCTTCTACGCGTATCCGAAGTTGTGAACGTAATACGGTTCTGGCAAAGTATTCGGCTAAAGAAAAAAATGATCACTTAGGGTTCAATGGCTTTCTTCCATATACACACGTTTTAAACCTAGCAAAACGCTTAAAAAAACGCTTTCCTAACTAGCACAAGGATATTATTTTTCCTTTACTTTCCTCGTTCTTAGAATATTCGAGCTATGGGCCACGTATTTAATAATCTTGGCTTCCTATTGTGGTATTAATTGAATATGAATGAATTAATCCTACCACAATAAATTACAATTTATTCCACTAGAAAACTGTAATTGCACTCCTCTGTTTAATTGAAATCCTTCATTAAAAACTTATTTAACTCCCCATGTTAAGATTACAGACACCAATCAAATAAATTAAATTACCGACAATTTAATTAATCGACTAATTAATCCTTTATATTTCTCGCTTAACTTACATCATGTAGCGGATAAAAAATCCACATGTGGTTTTCACATGAGACTTATAAGCATCCATAAAGGGGATCATCAATCTCAAAGTCGAGACACGGATTCTATCAACTAATTATTATTTCACAAATGTAATTTGCCATTATCCAATTTACCAGGAATACATACACCACATGCAATTGAGTCGTACCTTTTAATAAATCAAAATAATGAACAAATCACATTGATCATAATAATTATATCAAGATTAAGAGTATAAGTACATTTAATGAACTAGAGAATTTGTTTTATATATTCAGTACAAAAAACACTTATCTCTACTTGGTCCGTTCAATACATACAAATGTACTAGCACAAGAAAGCGTAACTACACCGTTCCCATAATGAAGATACATTATATTAATCTTGTGCTACAATCATACCAATGGCTTTGTCCAATTTTCATCTTCGATTGTGAACATAAATTTTATACTTATAAGAACCGACGATTTAATCTTCCGTGTATAAGCTAAACTCTATACACTAAATCATCTACTATATAAGTAAAGGACACACATACTAGTACATGATCTATTTAATTCTTTATTAAACAATGAATAAATAATTGTTCTATAATAAATACTATATCCAAACACATGGTTAATAGTATATATATCCCAACAATCTCCCACTTAGACTTTTAACCATGACAATTGTTAGAATATACCATGTCTAAACGCATGGTTAATGGTATATACCCCAACAATCTCCCACTTAGACTTTTAACCATGCATTTACAACTTTCACATGTATTCCTTTTGCACGACTACCAAAAATCTTAGAGACTAAGTTCTTTGCAAAAATTAACTTACCAAGTTGTTTTCTAATGCAACTTTCGTCTAGTAGTGTTTCGTCGTAACAAACTAAGTTACGCCGTACTACGATCTTCAGGGATCAACTCTCCAAAAAAAAAATGTATTTCTTTTTAGGAATCCTATCATGCAATTCTCCCAAGAGTATACACCGAACCGATCTTGGTTATTATTCTCCCACTACGACTAAGTACTACTACTATTATAGTCATACTAACATATTCTTGAGTCTTAATATTATCTTCATTGCCTTCGGTATTGAAATATTAACGACTTCATATAGTGTTATCTCGCTCAACATCACTCCCACTACTTATTGTAGTGAATTTCCTTACGCCTATTAACGTTACTCCCACTACTTATATGCAATGAAACGTTAACCCCGACATGTTCTGCTAGATGTTCTTGAACTTCTGGATTTTTAGATGACTCATTTGCTATTTCTTTGCTCAGTTCCTATAAAACTAGTTTACTTCTAGGAACTTGGTTTATTAAAAAGTCCTTCTCTAAAAATGTGACATTTGTATTAACAATTACCTTATTTATTTTCTTTTAGGATAGTAAATAAGCCTCTTTTCGTTCCATTTGGATATATAATAAGCATGCATACATCCGTTCTGATTTCCACTTATCTCGTTTTCCCTTTGAACACATGTGCTAGACAACCTCATATCCGAACATATTTGGGGTTGACTTACATCCATTCCACTTGTTCTATGGGTATCAAAGGTACTAACTTAGAGGGAATTAAATTAAGAATGTAACTAGCAAAGCTTCTAAGACATATCCCAAACGAAAAAGAAAAATATAAATAAGTCAATCATTAATCTTACCACCTTCAAAGATTCATTTTCTTTTCTCTTCCACACCAATCTATTATAAAATACTTGATGTAGACAATTGAAAATTCAATCCCTTTATCTAATAAGTAACTAATGAACTCTACAAAGAGGTACTGCCAAAGATGATCAAATCGCAAAGACTTAATATATTTTCCCCGACGCCTTTTCATTTTCGCCTTAAATACCTTGAAATTTTCAAAGCATTCGGACCTATAGAGCATCAAATAGATATATTCATATCATGAGTAATCTTCTTTGAATGTCACAAAATACTCAAAATCACCTCTTGCCTTGAAGTTCATTATACCACATAAAATCGAATGGATTGGCTTAACTTATCATTAACTTTATTTCCTTTTAAGAGAAAAGGTCTCTTAGTCATTTTTCCTTCTAAATAGGACTCACAAGTTGGTAGTACCTCTACTTTCAATGAACATCAAAAGTTCATCATTTGACCAACTTCGAAATTCTATTTAGATTAAATGACCTAGACACAAGCATCACGATAAGTTCATTCAATTGACGAAAGAAAAAAAAATTATTCTACGAGGGAGACAGATTAACATTATTCCGTAAGAGTTATTAATTTAAAGGGTCAAGCATCAATGTACCGCACGAGATAAAATGTTTATCAAACTCAATAACACAAGAGTTACAAGAAAAATAAACTAACTATCCATCTCTTGTTTGGTTAGAAACTGAAAATAAATTCTTTCTAATAGAAGTTACATATAATGCATCCTTTAAATTAATGTCTTATTTCTACCAGAAGAAATTCCTGACTAGTAGTAAGTGGGCTACATAAAATCTATTGAGAATTTGAGATATAATCATTAAATAGATCATTAGTTATGCTGAATGAATAATAAAATCTAAACCACACATCACACATATAACCATGCTTACCGAAGTTTAGATTCGATAGGGAAACTTAACAATTCATGCAAAATATATGAGTCATGCCGTATATATCACCTATAAAGAAACAAAAACCAACTCGGATGGAGAGTAAAACCTAATTTATATTAGGTAAATATCCCATTTAATTATCCCTAATTCCATTGAACCAACGTGTAACTCGGTTGAGAGTCAAGACAAGTTATCATAACTAAAGACTGTAATACGAATCAACCATAATGAATCTATCCGATGGGAGGAAGACCTATGTCAACACATAAACTCATTATATCACTGCTATATATGATGGAGACCATAGAGAATGAACCCTAACACCATTATTTGTTAAAATAAAAAAAATTAGTTAACAAAATTTTTTCAGAAAATGTAGAAAAACACTTAAAAACCCATCTAAACGACCCTAAATGGCCAAAAAAGCCCCTCGTCACAGCATAGCTGTGAGTATTGCTTAGTGGGTCGTTTTCGATGAACCCACAGATTTCGAGTCAATCGGAGTTCGTCAAAAATCAGAATTTCTAAACGATGACCAATTCGGATTTTTTTGTTTTTGTTTGTTTTTTTGTTTTCGCCAAAAATAGAATTTAAGAACGTATACATTTTTCAGTAGTTCTTATCACATATCATCATTAGCATACTAATAGACATGAATCAAGAACAACGAACAAATTTTCAAAAATGTTTATATAATTTTTCGTGTTGCTTTCTCAAATTAGCATGTTTACGTAATCATTGAATATAAAATTCAAAACACACATTAGATATCCATGCATCTTGACCAACAAATTTCAATACATGAGAACAATTCACGCAACATATACATGTATGCAAGATATTCACTCCATAAATTTAAAATCGGAGCTAACTCAAACGATATGTCACTAATTTAAGCCAAGTGAATACCATTATCATTATCTCTAGTTCCATTGACCCAACATGTAACTCGGATGGAGAGTTAATACAAGTTATCAATAACTAGTGAATATACCTAGTGACAAACCCATAATAAATCTATCCGATGGGGAAGACCTAAAGTCAACACATAAATTTATTATTTCACTAGTATTTAGTCATGAAAACCATAGGAAGAATCTCTATCACCATTAGATCATAGCAAGTAATTTTTTCTAAAAAAAATTAATTTTTCGAAACGAAAGTTGCCCAAAACACCATCTAAACAACCACGAATCACCGAAAAACAACATGATTCATCGCAAAGTAGTGAGTATTGCTCAGCGGTCGTTTCCGATGAACCTACCGAATTTTAGACCAATCAGAGTTTGTAATATTCCCAATCTCTAAATTTATGACCAAATTCGATAAATAACTTATTCAAAGCGATTCAAGAAAAAAAATCTGATCTATATCCTTATCATATAAGAACATATACATTGTGTCCTTTCTACGGTATTGTGTCCTTTCTATGGGTAAGATACACGAATTCCGCACAACAAATTATCCTCTCGGATTAATGTACACGAGAATCCAAGATATTGCATTTTCTCCCTTTGGGTGAAAACCTCAATATCTCTTCTCATGAATTAATTAAGCGTTACTAGTCTCTAAAAGTAAATTTCCTTTCAAGTAAATAAACATTCATCACTAGTGTACGCTTATCCAGGACAATTTATACATGACACGTCATACATTCTAATGACTCAAATAAATAGCCCACTTTCGTAGATCCTATTTATTAATCATAATTCTCAATCCATGTATTGATATAATCCCACATGTATAAAGCTATTAAGAATTCTCAATGATTTCAATAAATAAAGCACTTTAATTATAATTAATCACAAAATTCTCAATAAGATATGATATACATATTTGAAAAAATTAAAAGTCCCGTATAATCATAACCTTTAATGCGGATATTCACTTTGAAGCATACAAGTCACAGACTTTAACATTGAGAAAAATAATTTGGTTATGGTGGGCCACATCTTGAAAGAAAATTAACGAGGAGACCATCAAAAAATGTGCTATGGTGACAAAAAGTAATAGCCACGCATAAACTAATTTGTTTATGTCTACCATGCCTAAAACCAAAAGAAATTCTTTGTCTCCAAACTCCTCTTGTTATTTTTATTTCAACCAATAAAACCAGAGGATATAGGAATCTTTGACTCCATTCCAATGCCCTCCTATTATTCTTGACCACACCGCTACCAAATCCTAATCTCCTTATTGTTTTATTTTTCTTCCTTTTGTTCATCAAAGGTATACAAGCCACATGTTTAGTACATAAAGGATCAACACATTGGAGTTTTTGACTCTTAGTAAACCTAGCTCATGGTTTATCTATGTCACGCCACACCGTTTCGTGTTTTTTTTCTTTTTCTTTTCTCTCTATAGTCTTTTAACATTGCCGCAAATACAACGAGTAATGACCCATCATGCAATAACAGAACTAAAATTAAAATTGCTAAGATTTTTTTTTTTTTCACAAAAGAATGTGCTTCTATACCACCGTTGTCAACAATGTGTGAATTAAACATATCTGCTTAAAACGAACCTGTGTCAAGAACCGCATATTCATGTATATATATCAAACACATACATATAAATCATGTTATCTAGTTAGACGGCAGAGGAGTTCTGATTTATTAATGGAATCCAGGTGCATACGCAAATTTTAAGCATAAGTGATCGAATCCTTGCATGTAATATAGACAATACATAATCAAAGATATTGATCAAACATAAAATTGATACTTATCTCTTGAAGGTGAATGCAACCTCAATCTAGCCTTCAAGCACGAGAAACCCATCCACGCGTTCATTCTCCAATTCGATTTGCCTTCTACTGTATCCCGAAGTTCTATGAACGTGAATACTTGAGTGGCAGTATGCCCGCTTAAAGAAAAAAAATGATCACTTGTGGTTCAATGGCTTTTTTATATACACACGCTTTTAGGTAAACCTCGGCAAAAAAGTGCAAATTCTTTCCTAACCCACCAAGGATATTATTTTTCCTTTACTTTCCTTGTTCTAAATATCTGCAGCACAAATAGGACTACGTATTTAATAATCAGGCTTCCTATTGTGGTATTAATTCTAACATGAATGAATTAATCTTACCACAATAAATTACAATTTATTCCACTAAGAAAACTCGTAATTGCACTGCTTAATTAAATCCTTCATTAAAAACTTATTTAACTCCCCCATGTTAAGATTACAGACATTAATTCTCAATCAAATAAATTAAATTATCCGACAATTTAATTAATCGACTAATTTAATCCTTTATATTTCTCGCTAATTTACATCATGTGACTTTGATACAAAAATCCACCTCATGTGGTTTTCATTACGAGACTTATAAGCATCCATAAAGGGGTATCATCAATCTCAAAGTTTCCAGGACACTAGATTTATCAACTAATTATTATTTTCACAAATGTAATTTGCCATTATCCAATTTACCAGGAATACATACATCAAGCACTGAGTCGGACTTTAATAAATCAAAATAATGAACAAAATCACATTGATCATAATAATTATATCAAGATTAAGAGTATAAGTACATTTAATGAACTAGAGAATTTGTTTTATATATTCAAGACAAAAACACTTATCTCTACTAACCGTCTAATACATACAAAATGTACTAGCACAAGAAGATCAATCTCATAATCGCTCCCCATAATGAAGATATATTATATTAATTGCGGCTACAAATCATACCAATGGCTTTGTCCAATTTTCATCTTCGATTGTTTAACATAAATTTTATACTTATAAGAATCGATTATTTAATCTTCCGTGTATGTCGAAACTCATACACTAAATCATCTACTATATAAGTAAAGGACACACATACTAGTACATGATCTATTTAATTCTTTATTAAAATGAATAAATAATTGTTCTATAATAAATACTATATCTAAACACATGTTAATAGTATATATATCCCAAATCGGCAACCCAAAAAAGGGATCATATTTAACTTCTTAGGATTAAGCATAATATCACAATAATGGAGTCTAAAATGCATAATCCTTCTGATATTGCGTACGAGTATTGATTTATTAAAATTACTCTCTGTCTTCTGGTAGAGCTCGCTTTGTAATTGTGAAAAGGTTGTAGAATTTGCTACCAAATTGCTGAATATTGTTAGGTTATAAACCATGGAGTGACATCTTCATTACTGAGGACTTAAGAGAGAGGTTATAAAATTGTTCAGTCTTCCAATGGAAGAAAGAAAAAGTTATGGCAACAGGAAGACGTTTTGAAGGTTTCTGGCAGGCATCTGCTTTTTCGGAGGAGCAGAAGCTTGATTGGACAGACATGTTTGCCATATTTACTCTTCTCCCTCCCATATCCGCAAAGCAGACTTGTTCTTGCTGCCTTCAAACCTCAGGTACCTATCTCCGTACTATCTTGTGCGAACATGGTTAACTCCCTGCCCCCACAAAAAAAAAAAAAAAAAAACATTATATTGCTCTATTCAAGAGTTCATTGCATAAACAATCACTGAATTATTGGGAATTGGTCAATACAGTCGCTTTTTTTTTTTTTTTTTGTATCAGAAAGTCAAGCAACTTTGTTTACCTATTTGTACAAGTTCATTGACTTTAACGAACTCCTTATCCAACGATATTAATGAGTTCTTAGAGAAATATAGAGGAATAATTACGAATATTGAGATTAAATCCATGAACTTGTTACTATACTTTTTGTTAAAACTTGTATTTCTAACTTGTGCCTTGAGCTTCGTTCTTCTCATCTCTTAATATATATGTTTGTGTGAAATAAATTGATAGTTTTAAAACTTGTGGACACCATGGAAGCATACTGCAAAGAGATCAAGAGCCTAGCCATGATCATCCTAAATCAATTGGCAAAGGCTTTAAGATGATGAAAAGGAAATCAGAGAGCTATTCAGTGATGGTATGCAGTCAATGAGGATGAATTATTATCCGCCTTGCCCTGAGCCAGACAGGGCAATTGGCTTAAGCCCTCATTCTGATGCTGATGCCCTTACCATCCTTTTCCAGCTGAATGAAACTGAAGGTCTCCAAGTCCGAAAAGACGGTACCTGGGTGCCTATAAAGCAGCTCCCAAATGCTTTGATTGTGAATAGTCAGTGATAAGATGGAGTGTAAATAACAACTTTTACTGAGTAACTTATTTCTCGAAGGGTGGCGACGTAGTGAAAATTGCAGTCTATTGGTTGTGTTTGGTTCAGGTTCTATTCACTTTGTCACGTACACAGTATGGAGCCACATAGGGCCGAGGGGGTTGCGAACCCCTTCGGCGGAAAAAAACACTTTATACATGATTAAAATTATTTTCTATATTATTACATGGGGAGATGCTAACCCCTTATTATGCAGACGTTTACTTTTATATTTTTAACCTCCTTTTAAAAACGCGCTCACATCGGTCACGAATTAAACACTTTCCCGAATTTTCTCTGAAGACTTAATTCAGACTTTATGTGTGATAGAATTACACATGATTCAATGTATTCACCCTTTCTGCAAAAAAAAAAGGAAGATGCTTGGAGGGAGGTAAGAAGCAGGGCAGTTATAATATTTTCATTGATTTGATTGTTAGATAATATGGTTAATTAAAACCTGCTTGTTTAGAAATATCTTATTTTTTGTAAAGAAAGAGCTCATTTTCTTATTGGATAAAACTTGCTCATTTTCCAATAGCATTTTATAATTGACTTGGCAGATAGTGAGCAATGGTGTCTATAGGAGCATTGAGCACAGAGCAATTGTAAACTCGAACGAAGAGAGGCTCTCTGTTGCAACATTCTATAACATCAACCTTGACTCCGAATTAGGACCTGCACACAGTCTCATTGGACCACATAATCCCGCCATTTTCCGAAGAGTTCCCGTACAAAAATATTTACAGGATTATTTTGCCCGAAAACTTGATGGAAAATCCTATGTTGATTTCATGAAGGAAAGAAGAGAGGATGATGAATCCTAGGTAGCATTTTTTTTTTTGATAATTTAGTTGTCTATTAGCTTATCTATATCCTCGTGAAATACTTTAACATGTTTCGTTTCGCTATCAGAATTAGCCACTGTTTGATGACCGTAATAAAGACAAAAGAACAATAGCACACTCTCCGTTTCCTAATATATGACTTTATTTGACTTGATGCTGAGTTTAAAATTTTACTAATTCAACTCTTCTACTATATAGTAATGAAAGAATATTAAAACAATAGTTCAACAGTTTAGTTTGATAGAAATTTAAAATTAAAGTTAAATTTTGAGTACTTGTAAATTGTAAGTTCACTATCCGTATAATGTCAAAATTTT
>NC_081343.1:50514072-50548688 GCF_029784015.1 Lycium ferocissimum | reverse complement strand
GTGAAACTAAATAGTTTTACAAGTTACTCTTGCTATTGTAATTTCAAGTTCCAATGTTTGATGGCTGTAATAAAGAAGAAAAATAGGGCGTTCTGTGTTCTACTATATATGATGGTTTTAAGTTATTAGCTTATCACGAGTTACTCTTGGTATTGTATTTTGGAGTGTCACTGTTTGATGACTGTAATACAGAACAAAAATACGACCTTCTCTATTCCATTATAGCTGATGGTGTTTGATTTGATACAGGATTTAAAATGTTACTTCAATTGTTGTATTATATATGTGCAACGGAAGAAAAATATTAAAACAGTAGCCGAGAAGTTAGTTTGATTGAAAAGTTGCATTTATGTTAAATTTTGAAAGTTATATGAATCTGTGTACTTGAGTTAGTTTGATAGTAAAAGTTGCATTTGTATACGGTAAAAACCGGGTAAAGTTTGTCCGGTGAAACTCGGGATCAGCAAAAGGAAGAGAACGAACGGTAGTGTCTGATCCGAAGAAGCTTGGCATGAATCCGTTGTATCCGGAGATAACTCCTTATCGTGGTTGGTCCGGTGTCCGATCCTTATATGGCCGAGTTGGTTGTGGCCGTTCGCCCGGTTCGAATAGAGCGAAATCAGCCGTGGCCGTTAGTCCGGTTTCTTCGTGACCATTCTGATCGTGGCCGTTGGTCCGGATCATCGGTTATTCGCTCGCCACGTGTGGGAATCGCACTGCTCGACGCCGTACGGTGTCGACCGTACGACCTAACCTTATCCATATTAGGTTTTCTTTATCACAAAGGGGCCCATGATGTAGAGGAGGCCATAGGGGAAAAACTATAAATAGGAGGGCATTCTCTCATTTTTAGGGTTGGCTTTTCAGATCCAAAACTTTGTACTTTGCATATTTATATATAAAATCTCCTCTTTGGTTTCCCGAGATCTTGGTTCGGTTTCACAGCTTGAATAATTCGTTGAACTACTTCATTCAAATATTGCTTGAAATAAACATAAGATCTAACATAAAACACATAATTCCCAATATCATTATTCGGTTTTTGGCACATCAACTCATTATAGGGCCATCTCATAAGCAAAATACACATATACAACTTTGTTTATCAAAAAATAGATTAAAGTGCCACATATCCTATACCTCATTTACAAATTCAACTTATTATCCGATTTCTGGTAAAACGTGCTTTAGCGCCCACCGTGGGGCTAGGATTATTGTGGTCTTTAATCTCGCTCTACTCGATTTCGGTTCTGCGTTCGCCACCGCGAAAACGGACGAAATGGCTAACGTCAGAGAATACGGTCACGTCAACAACGAAATTGTGGCCGAAAATGATAACATCGGGTTGCGGGGGTTGCCGGTGATCCCGCCGCTCCGAATTCCGTCAATTCGAGAGGCCTCAAACGATAGAATACCGTGAACCGGAGAACGTCGCTCGCCGGCCACCGATCCTTTAAATACTTTTAATTCTCGTCACTTTGACCGGCACATGGCCGAAAGCGCCGGATGCCCATGATATTAATTTGCGTCTTATTTTTTGAAATGTTGCGGGAACAAAGAGCGCCTATTGCCGAGCAAGGAATCGCGATATCCCACCGCAAAGTCGGAAGGAAGATTCGGCTCCGGAAGGGTAGGGGTACTGCAACCCCCGAGAAGAAGCTCAAATGGTTGAAAGTAATGGGTCCGGAGCGGTTCGTCTACCGAGGTGTTGAGAATGCCGGAGACGCCGGCAAAACGGTAGACTCAACCGAGAAAGAGGTCGAGACCTATAACTCTCGAGTGGATCATATCCCGGGGGCTCCTCCCATTCTGAAGGGGCCGGATTCGAAGAGATATATTCAGAGGCCTTTTCCTCCGAGTGCGGCACCTAAGCTGATCCCGAAGAGGTTTAAGATGCCCTGATATCCAAAAAATATGATGGCACGACGGATCCTCAAGAACACGTAACCTCATACACTCCGTGCTATAAAGCGGTAACGATCTCGAAGAAGATGAAATCGAGTCCGTGTTGTCGAAAAGTTCGGGTAAACGTTATCGAAGGGGGCATTAACATGGTACGACCATGCGCCCGAGCATTCGATCACTTCATTTGAAATGTCACATTCGTTCATAAAGGCTCATCTTGAGCCGGAAGGTCCAAGCCCGAAAGGCGGATATTTTTTTGGATAGCCCAAAGGGACGATGAGTTACTACGGAGTTCGTCAATCGTTTCCCGGGGAACGGATGGAGCTCCCTCCGGTTCGGAGGAATGGGCGGCACAAGCGTTCACCAAAGGGCTTAATCCCCGAAGTTCGACGGCTTCTTCAAACTCAAGGAAAATTTGCTAGAATACGAGGCAGCAGACGGCGACGTACACAACTGGTACGAGTCCAAGATTCGAGTGGAGGATGATCAGCTCGAACTTCCTCCGGGTCCGGTAAATCTAGGTAAAGGACCTGAGAGATCTAGAAGAAATTTTGACCCGGAGATGCGGTCATCTAGGGAAAGATATCGGTCGTATCCTCAGTCGGAGAAAATAAATGTTAGACCGGAAAAATCGAGGTCCGGTCCTAACCAATACTCCGGTAGAGGAGACAGAAGAACCGAACGTCCGTCGAATAGCCGGGGGTTGTCGTTTAGAAGTGAAGCCGGAAGTTCGGCGACCGGCGAGGATCCGCCGAGAATATCAGAATACAACTTTAGTGTCAACACCTCGGACCTTGTCCGGAAGTGCGACGGGTGTCAAAGACATGCTCCGATGATTCATCAGTCCGGGGAGCTGCTACACTCAGTTGTATCACCCTGGCCCTTCATGAAATGGGAATGGACATCGTCGGTCCATTGCCATGGGCACCGAGTAAGGCCGCTTTATTTTGTTTATGATCGACTATTTCTCAAAATGGGTTGAAGCAAGGCCTTCGAGAAAATGCGAGAGAAAGAAGTTATTGACTTCATTTGGGACCACATTATTTGCCGGTTCGGTATTCCGGCCGAGATCACTCAGACAACGGCCGTTGGTGGCAAAGTTAATGATTTCCTCGAAGGATTGAAGATCAAAAAAATCAGGTCAACTCCGTATCATCCGTGTGCGAACGGCAAGCGAATCTACGAACAAAACGATAATTCGGGGGAATCGAGAAAGAGACTTGAAACGTCAAAGCACCAATGGAGGGAAATATGCAGGTGCTAGCGGGCTTACGAACCACATCAAAGTCGAGTACGGGGAAACACCCTTCTCGTTGGTCTACGGACCGAAGCCCTCATTCTCAGAGGTCGGAGAACCTGGTCTCGGCTCAATTACGCCCGACGGGGATCAAACGAGGAGGCCATGGCCGTAAAACTCAATCTCACGGACGAGCTACGCGAGAACGCGTTACCCGTATCGCGGCCCGAAACGAGAGGATGGAAAGGTACTATAACCGGAGAGCTAACTTCCGACATTTAAATTCTGGGGACTTGGTGCTCCGAAAAGTTACCTTGAACACCAAAAACCCCGATGAGGGAAAACTTGGTCCCGAATCGGGGAAGGTCCGTACAAGGTGATCGAGATAACGGGCAAAGGGTCCTATCGAGTGGAATCCATGGACGGGCGACGGTTACGCAACAATCGGAATGTGGCTCATTTGAAGAGATACTCTTCTTGTTGAGGTATGGACCTTTTTATTTCATTCACTTACCTTTTCTTTTTGCGGGGAGCCAGTGCCGTCGTAGTTAGCTTGTTAGGTCTGAAAACACGTGTTGCACTCTTTTCCTTAGCTCGGTTTTGTCCCAAATGGGTTTTCCGACAAGGTTTTTAATGAGGCGAAAGTACAACGTGTTACTAAAGTAAGAGTACAAATACCGGATATTCGGGGGTAACACCCTACGACCGAGGGCTGGATAGTGCTTACCCGACTTTACAGCTCGAATAAGCACTAGGGGGCTATGACAATATATTCCGATGTAAGGACCAAACGATCAAAAGTGAATCGTGTCCCTCTAATATTCACTATGGGAGAACCGTCTTGACCTTGTATTAGGTTTTGATGTAAGGACCAAACGATCGGAGCGAATCGTGTCCACTTAGAATTTGCCACGGCAAAAAACAGAAGGAAACAGATAAAGTCCTCATATGATGCACATGTACTTGCAGTTTATTGAAAAATCAAATTTTTTACATTTCGGAGTTGTCTTCCTTATAAATCACTTTGCTCCGAAAATCGGGCACCAGTTTATCCGTATATTCGATCCCGGACATTACGGCCGAAATACGGCAAAGGCCACAAGGTTGCGACAAGAAACCTTAAATCTTAATACCCCCGAATGGGGAATGCTACCAAAATTTGTTTAAGTAGAGATTCAAAAATTCCGAACTTAATCAAAAATAAAGGAATAGCCGCAAAATATCGGCTAAAATGCCTAACGTGATTCGAAGACGTCTGAATTCACAAAGCATAAATAAGTCCCGCGGGCAAACTTCTCTACTCAGCTCCCGGATAAACCATGCCGGATGAGATGAAAATTCTAGTCGAACAAGTCCGAAAAATCGACAATTGGACAGAAATCATAACAAACATTCAAACAAAAGAATGGTCAGCAGAAAGGATACGTTTTTTATATATACAAATTTTTTACACTTGAAATTTGAGAAAATTCAAAGTGCTATAAAGACAAAACAAAAGGGAATACAAGCCCTAGCTTATCCGGTATGACTGGAACCAGAATGCTCGGACTCTGTCCGTTCAGAATCATCGGAGTCGGAGTCAAGAGCTCTCTTTTTGCTTCTCCCTCGGTTCTTCTAGCCTCCCGAATAAGAGCTGGGAGATCGGTAAAGCCGCGCCCGGCTTCCTCAAGGGTGATTCTCCGATATCTCCACCGTTCATGTTCCACTGCAACCGTGGAATAGGCTTCGACAGCTTCCACACTCTTTAAGGTTTCTGCCAAATGGGCCTCAGCCCGGGCCAGCTTAACCAAGAGCTCATTCCTCTCTACATCGAGGACACTTCGATATTGATTGGCCGAGTCAAGCTCAGCTTTGAGTATATCATTTGCCTCGGTCATCTCCTCGAGTTTGGTTCTTAGCTCATCGTACATTCGAGCCCCCGTCTCGGCTTTTGCTCAAAAACCCTCATTCTCTCCGCATACTTAGCACTCTCGGATCCGAGTCGTCGGGCTCGGTGCCTCTCGGCCAAATTGGCGGCATCGGACTTAACCGGAATGAGTTCTCCTCGGAGTTGGGAAATGGTGGTTTCGAGCTCGCTCAGCTTGGAAGAAAATCGAGCGTTGGCTTGACTAAGACCGATTTTCTCTTCCTCCAGAAGCCGGTTCCTCTGCACAACCCTAGCTAACTCATCCTTCAATCGAAGGTTCTCAGCCTTTGTTGCATCAAGCTCGGGCTGAAGGTTGGCAAGGGACACTGCTCGGCTCAGCTCGTCTTCCTTTATTTGCAAAAGGTGCTGGAATTTCGTCGTTTCTCGACCTTGGGCATCCAGCTGGCCTTTAAGGTCATTAATCTCTTGTTGGGCCCGGATAAAGCCCTCGTTTACAAGCACCACGCTCTGCCAAAGAAGCAAAGACATTAAAAACCAGAAATTAGCATCAAGTTATAAGAGGCATGGGCTAGAAGGCCTACCCGATTGCTCGCATGCATTCTTTCGTTAATCAGGCTCTGCCAATGGATTCCGGCCATTTTCTTTTTGTCCGAGTCCGAGACGAGGGGCCTTAAGTAGCTTGCCACCCCCACCGACGAGATAAGAAACCGCAATCTTCCTCGGACGATGAATTACCGATCCGGTTCTCTAGGTTCCACGCCGGGAGCCGAAAGATGCTCACCGTGCTTTCCCTCGCACCGAATCGGTAGATCGATTGGGCGCCCTCGTGACCAGGGATGGGAAGATGGCCAACCCGGCCTCCCCGGTAACAGGAGGAAAGTGTCCAAGAACATCTCATCTAGATTATCGAACTCAGAGCAAAGTGGGTGTGGTTGGAACAAAGACCGGCACCCCTCGAGGAAGTGAGGCTTCAAACCGGTGACGGGGCCCTCGACAGCAATGAGCCGGATCTTCCGGTGCCTCGGTACCCGCGGACTCGACTCTTGTCCCCGGTTCCGACGGTCGGCTCGAGCTGGGATCTCGTGGCCTTTGCGGAGAGAATCTCCTCGAAGACTCTTCACCCGTAATATCAACAAACTCAATAGACCTAAGAGGCGTTGCGTAAAGAATTTCTTCCCCACCGGTAGGCCGAGCCGGTGGAGGTCCTTCCTCGGTTGAAGGGGGTGGAGCTGCAGTTTCCTCCTCCGGGACCGACTCGAAGGTAGGGGCCACACCGACCCTACGAACGATCACGTCGGACTCCTCTTCATCTCTCAGTGACCGGACGACGCGCCTTGCTCTTTTTCTTGGCTTGTCTCCTTTATCCGAGGTTTTCCTTCGTTTTTGGGCGGCAGCAATAATTCTGGATGACCCGGCCGAATCGAATGCCGGTGTCGGCACAGCTTGCTCTGTTGCTGTCCCGGGTCTGGCTTGCACCGAACCTTTCGGTAAACCTAAAATCGAAGGGTTATGGGTGAGAACGAGTGAAATTAAAAAAAGGCAAACAGTACGTAATACTCGAATTCAAAGTGGTGTTACCGTGGTTTTGAGCAATCCATCGGCCACGAGCCAGGATTCCCCATGTCAACTCTTCGTGTGAATGACGGTCAAGGAGCGCCTCGACCCACTCGTTCATATGTGAAATGACCGGGGGTATCCATGCCACGACTATAGAGAAGAAAAAGGAGAACGTAAGCCCGAAGGATTAAATTAAGGAAAATAAGAATAAATTGACATAGTTGGGGTCGAGGAACTTACGGTTGTCATTCCATTTTTCCGGGAAGGGCATGTATTCCTCCGGGATAATATCCGAGGTCCTCACCCGAACGAAGCGCTCTAACCAGCCCCGGTCTCTATCTTCGTCCATTTTTGAGAAGATCGGATTCCTACCTCTCTTGGCTAATTTTATTACGCCTCCCGAATCGTCTTGGGGAATAAAGGCGGATCAAATGTGCCATCGTGAATGGTTTCTTGGCGTTGTTGGCCAACCGGAGGCAAGCTACCGTCCTCCGTTTATCGGTCCAATTTGTGCAAGGGTCACATTGTAGGTCCGGCATCTCCCGCATGACCGGATCGATTACGGGTTCCGAACTTCAGCGTGAAAGGGTAAGTGTAAACATATAAGAAACCCTCCCGGTGGTCGGTAATAGATTCATCCGAACCAGGAGCAAATACTTGCACCGGACGGTTATCCCATCCGCAGTCAGTCCGGACTAGATCGAGCCTATCCTCGGTGATGGAAGAGGGATATCGTCTTACGTCGTATCCTCTATCCGAGACTAGCGAAGGTTTCTCTGCTTCAAACTCTTTGTTGAAGTTGGGTTTGATCGGCACGATGTCCAAAGCCGTAGGTTCGGCCACATTCTTTCCCTTCGGCTGAGACACCGGCTCTGCCCCGTGGGAGGAAACCGAGGGAATATCCTGGGAGGTGGTTTCAGTATTGGCAGACATTTGTGATGGGTGAATTTGATAAAGAGATGAAGGTAAGAAGATGGAGACAGTGAAGCAAATAAAATGGAGCACCAATGGAAAAATGAAATGACGTTTCAATCAACAGAGCGACACTTGAGCAGAACGGTTTCCTTGCAAGCAAGTTTGAGTGGCAAATATGGGTGATGAGATGACACAATCAACGATGAAAAGGAAGTTAGAAAAGATGAAATGAAGAGCGGTAAAGAAGAAGTGAAGAAGTTTCAGTGAAGATGATGAAAATGAAGAAGTAAAATGAAGAAGAAGAACGATGAAGGCTATATATACACACGTTGGGCGGGGCGGTTAAAAATTTCGACCAACCGGCTAGCGCCACGTGTCCCATAATTAATGAAAACGTGATTTGAAAGGACGTGCGTAACGGCGGTTGCAGAGCTTGGACCTGTCGGGTTACGACACGTGGCAGGTGGCAGAAAGAGGCGATAACTGTTCCCGCCAAAACAAGAAGATAAGAACGAGCCAATGTGATCCTCGGTTGCACGATTCATCCACTTCCCGTTACTCCGATATGATCTCGGTCCGGAAAGTGTGGGGACTATCTGTATACGGTAAAAATCGGGTAAAGTTTGTCCTGAAACTCGGGATCGGCAAAAAAGGAAGAGAACGAACGGTAGTGTACGATCCGAAGAAACTTACGATGAATCCGTTGTATCCGGGAGATAACTCCTTATCGTGGTTGGTCCGTGTCCGATCCTTATATGGCCGAGTTGGTTGTGGCGTTCGCCGGTTCGAATAGAGCGAAATCGGCCGTGGCCGTTAGCCGGTTTCTTCGTGACCATTCGATCGTGGCCGTTGGTCCGGATCATCGGTTATTCGCTCGCCACGTGTGGGAATGCGCCACTGCTCGACGGTCGTACGGGTGTCGGACCGTACGACCTAACCTTATCCATATTAGGTTTTCTTTATCCTAAAAGGGGCCCATGATGTAGAGGAGGCCCATAGAGAGAAAAACTATAAATAGGAGGCATTCTCTCATTTTTTAGGGTTGGCTTTTCAGATCCAAAACTTTGTACTTTGCATATTTATATATAAAAATCTCCTCTTTGGTTTCCTGAGATCTTGGTCCGGTTTCACAGCTTGAATAATTCGTTGAACTACTTCATTCAAATATTGCTTGAAATAAACATAAGATCTAACATAAAACACATAATTCCCAATATCATTATTCGGTTTTTGGCACATCAACTCATTACTAGGCCATTTCATAAGCAAAATACACATACACAACTTTGTTTATCAATAAATAGATTAAAGTGTCACATATCCTATACCTCATTTACAAATTCAACTTATTATCCGATTTCGGGGTAAAACAAAGATTAATGTTAAATTTTGAATATTATACTTGTAAATTGTAAGAATTGTATAAAATATTACTGGGAGTGTATAATGTCAAACATCGTGCGATGTCCCAAAATGGAAACAAATGTCATCTAAAAATTGTTTTCTTACTTTGGGTCACGTATATGACCTCAATTTGTCACTGTTTTAGAGTTGCGGTGCGGCGGCCGCAATGTAAAGCTGGAAGCTGAGAATGAGATCAACTAAAAAAATGAATAAACAAATGGCTTAGGAAATAGGAAATTGATAAACAAAGCTAAATGGCATTGACAGCTCTAACTCAAAGGATTCTGTAAAGTGTGTTTAGATTGAAACATTTATATAATTTACTATAAAAAACTATTCTCCTTACGTTTTAATTTATGTGAACCTATTTTTTTAATAATCCGTGTAAAAAAAATGATCCCTTTTCATATTTAAAAATAATTTACTTTTATGCATATGATTTATAACCACACAAAATATATGTGACTCATTTAACATCACAAATTTAAAAGTCATTCTATTTTTTCTTAAACTCTCTGACAAATCAAATAGATTCACATAAATTGAAATGGAGGGAGTATTTTTTATTATTGAATATTCTCTTAAGTCTTATGTATAAATTTCTTTATTCCTCATTACTTAGCTCCTCGGTCTAAATTTATATATGTGATACTTTTTTTTTTTTTTAATATAGAATGACATCTTTTTACAGTTAGTACTCAATTCAACTTTAAATTTCTCATTTCATCTTTGATAAGATGATTTATAGCAACATAAATATTTATAACTTGTTTTAGACAATAAATTTCGATGGTTTTTCTTTCATTTTTAAATTATGTGCTCAATCAAATATCAAATAGAGTAATATTTATGATTAAATATTGACAGCTGATAAATTGTATGAACATGGGAAAAATATTATTAAGAGCAACAACAACATTTATAGTCAATCCAAATTTATGATGTCTAAGTTGATCTCCAAGAAAAAACGTCGTACTATGCTGATGAGTTATAAGTTGAAAATAAATAAAGGTGAAAGGAATACTCAGTGGGGCCCTTGTTTAGAAAACTGATAGTTCCAAAATAATTGGAGAATCAGTGTGTGGTATAAGAAATTTTATTTTAGTAAAATAGTCAAATCATTGTAATTCGAAGAACATAACTTCAGAAACCTTTTTTCTTTTTCTTTTCACAATCTTCTTGCAACTCCCTTTTTACTAGCAGTGTCTCAGACTGAATACAATTTTAAAAAATATATATAATCATTTTTAATAAACATAATACAAAAGATTCACAAATAAGGTATTTGCAGTGTTAACTGTGTCATAATAATAATAATAAATAATAAATTATCCGTTCACTTTATTTGTCATGATTTGACATAGCATAATATTTTATACTATAAAACAAAGAGGAGTAATTTAAATTTGTAGTGTTAACTGTGTCTTACTATTGATGTCATTTTAACGTATTAAAATTTGTCATTTTAAATATTACATAATATTTGTGTAATTATTAAAACTTTTACTAAAATAGTATAAAAATTAATATTTTTAAAGATTAATAAAATTTTCGTGTAAAATAAGCAATAATGTCTTTGTTTGCTTTGGAAAGAGCGTAGGGAAAAATAGTCTCTTTTGGATGAGTTAACTGATAAGGCTCCTTGTCCTGGAAAGTTGGCTACGTGGCACGTGGCACGTGTGGTCGACCTGTTTTTATCAAACTAGTGTGTGGTATAAGATATTCAAGTGTGAAAATAATTCACTGGAAGTAAAGAAAACGTGTTGAAGGATCGAATTTGGAAGAAAATTCAAGTGAAAGATGCACTGAAGCTTTAGTTTCCATTGACTACCCCTGAACTATGGTTAAAAGTATATTACTCCCACCGTTCACTTTTACTTGTTTACTTTAGACTTTTCATGCTGTGTAAGCAGAAGTGCGTAATTTATAAATATGCCCATATTAATTTATGCATATTTTTATTAAATTTAGAAAGTGATTTGAAGTGAATAATTAATATTATGGATAAAAAAAAAAATTATATTCTCTTGATCCGTTAAAAGTGACCAATAAAAATGAAAAAAAGTGAAAATTTATTTTTAAAATATTGAAATTAAGTAAAAGTAAATGGAGGGAGTAGTTTAGTAAGATAAGTCAAGATTCATTGAATTATTAACTAAAAGTGAACGGAGGGAGTAGTTAGAGTGATAAGTCAGATTCATTGAATTATTAAATTATTAAGTAGACAAGTGTCAAAAGATTAAGGTACAACAGGACGAAAGGGAGGAGAATGGCACTGGATAGACGTACCTTACACAGACAAATCAAATAAAAGTATTATATTTTATCATTTCACACGTCCCTCTACAGACATTTGCTATCTAAAACAAGTTCTCTTGGAGGAAGCCAGAAAAAAAACCTCACTTATAGATGGAAGAAGCAAGCTCGATAAAGCGAGGTAGCTCTTTGAAAGTTCCTAGCGTCCGAGAGCTGGCAAAACAAGAACGAGCAGCCGTTCCGCCGCGATATATTCGTGATGATATCGAAAAGACATCCTCTTCCATATTATTGCCTCAAGTTCCAGTTATTGACATGGAAAACTGCTGGAAATTGGAGATGATGATTCAGAGCTTGAGAGGCTTCATCTTGCTTGCAAAGAATGGGGATTTTTCCAGGTAAATTATGTTAGGTTTAAGTTGTGGAGAAATGGTACCATTTAAACCGGTCTAAATAGGTATAGTAGTGCTATGAATGACCCGACTGCTGGTAATAGTATGAGCAAAAAAACTTTCCCCTGTGCTTCCAGACATGTTGAGTTCGTGTTTCTTGCAGGTGGTGAATCATGGGGTGAGTTCATCATTGGTGGAGAAAGTGAAGTCCGAAATCCGAGCATTTTTCGATCTACCAATGGAAGAGAAGAAGAAGTTTGAGCAACAAGGAGATATTGAAGGATTCGGGCAAGCCTTTGTTTTCTCTGAAGAGCAAAAGTTAGAATGGGGTGACTTGTTTTACATGATCACTCTCCCTACCAATTTGAGAAAACCTCACTTATTTCCTGAGCTCCCTGTCTCACTTAGGTAAAAGTGGATGCAGTATTGCTGAAATGCCTTCTTTGCAGATATTCTTCAATGGACATCATAATAATTAAGACTTTGTTATAGATGTTAATCATTCAAATTTATTCAGATCCATTAATACCTAGTAAGTGGTTTTAACGGAAAAAAGCCATACTTAACATTTGAGATTTGAATGATTAAAATTCAGATCTAAAAAACAAACACACTTATTGGTCGAGATCTCATAGACCAAAGCACACTGAAAGAACCTACCGATTCCAGATCTTCCTAGTCATAGCAACCAGAACGGGTTAGCCTTCTTGAATGATTAAGATTCAGACCTTCACTAAATACAAATAAATGAGCGTGTAAGAAAATATTCAGAAGTTAATTTAAAGTTGCGGAGTTGAGATTAACCAGACTTGTTATGTATACTTTATGTTAGAAGTTGTATATCTAACTCGTGCCTTGATCTTCACTAGATCTCTTCCTCTTTTGATGCTAAATTGTATGATATGATTGGATACTTAGGAAATATAATGCAGGGACATAATGGAAGCACACTGCGAAGAATTCAAGAACCTAGCAATAAGCATCCTGTGTCAATTGGCAAAGGCTTTAAGGATGGATGAAAAGGAAATGAGAGATTTATCCAGTGATGGTATGCAGATGATAAGGATGAATTATTATCCACCTTGCCCTGAGCCACACAAAACCATTGGCATAAGTCCTCATTCTGATGGTGATGCCCTCACCATCCTTCTGCAATTGAATGAAACTGAAGGTCTTCAAGTTCGAAAAGACAGTATCTGGGTGCCTGTAAAACCCCTCCCAAATGCTTTCATTGTGAACGTTGGTGATATGATGGAGGTATATATATATATATATATATATATATATATATATATATATATATGAGTTTCAAAGTTTGGTAACTCAGTGAAAATGCAGCAAATAGATAAATAAATAGAATTAATTACTAATCCATTTTCTTGCAAGTTAGCTAAACGTTATATAATCTTATTTTTGAAAGAAAGAGCTCATTTTCTAATATTTATAATGTTTGCATATGTTATTTGACTGGGCAGATATTGAGTAATGGTGTTTATAAAAGCATTGAGCACAGAGCAGTAAACTCAAACACAGAGAGGCTATCTCTTGCAACATTCTATGTCTTTAACCTCGACTCTGAATTGGGACCTGCACACAGCCTGATTGGACCAAATAATCCTTCCATTTTCCGAAGAGTTCCCGTACAGAGATATTTGCAGGATTATCTTGCACGAAAACTTGATGGAAAATCGTTCATTGATCACATGAAGGTAGAGACAGAAGATGACGAATCCTAGGTGGCATTTGATACTCTACTTGGGTATTACCTGATTTATATCCTGTGACATTAAATTTTGTATAAGTTACTCTTGCTATTGTAATTTCAAGTTCCAATATTTGATGACTGTAATAAAGAAGAAAAACAGGGTACTGTTCTATGTTCTACTAAATTATGATGGTTATTATCTTATATTCATCTAGCGAAATATTTCACGAGTTACTCTTTTTTAATTTGGAGTTTGGACGAACAAAAATAGGACGTTCTCTGTTTTATTATATATATACGCGGTGTTTGACTTAATATATATGATTTAAAATGTTACTTCAATTGTTGAATTATATATGTCCAGCGGAAAAAAATAAATTTTGATTATTGTATAAATTTGTTTTATTGATAAGCATATAATATAAATCTGAATACTTGTAAATTGTAAGAATTGTATACAATATTACTGCTAGCGGTATAATGTCAAACATATTGCAGTGTCCCAAAATGGAATAATGTCATATAAATTAAAACAGAGGAGGGTACTTAGATTTGGAATAATCTTTTGTTTGTTTTAGACAAGTTAGTTAAATGTCTGACATTGCTTCCTTGTTTTAAACAACACATGTCAGTCTTGCTCTGTAGATTTATTGCTGGATTAGAAAATGGAGGTAGAGGCTTTAGTGTCGCTTCATTGTTTGCAGTGGTATTATGCTGCAAATAGATTTTGAAAGTTGGCGGGTACATGTAAAATATTCAAATGCCCTATTTGTTGTTTTAAAATGAAACTATCCACCCCGACTTTCACCTCCAGTGGCGGGGGGTTTGGCTGTTTTCTTTGTTGTGAAGATGGTGACGAGCTGGCAGTGGATAATTCCTGGAATTTCTGAAAACTACAAAAATTGTTTTGTTACTTTGGATCACGTATATGACCTCAATTTGTCATTGTTTTAGAGTTGCGGTGCGACGGCCGCAATGTAAAGCTGGAAGCTGACGATGAGATACACTAAGAAAATGAATAAGCAAATAAAAGTACTATAATTTACACGTTATCATTTCACACATCTTTATACATATATACGTTTGCTATCTAAGACAATTTCTCTTTAGAGGAAGCCAGAAAAAACATCATTTCTCGATGGAAGAAGCAAGCTCGAGAAAGCTAGGTAGCACTTTGAAAGTTCCTAACGTTCGAGAGCTGGCAAAGCGAGAATTAGCAGCCGTTTCGCCGTGATATATTCAATGATATAGAAAAGATATCCTCTTCCATATTATTGCCTCAAGTTCCAGTCATTGACATGGAAAAACTGCTGGAAATTGGAGATGATAATTCAGAGCTTGAGAGGCTTCATCTTGCGTGCAAAGAACGGGGATTTTTCCATGTAAATTATATTAGGTTCTAAGTTGTGGAGAAATGGTCTAAATAGGTATATTAGTAATGCTATGAACGACCCAGTATCAAATAGTACTGGTAATTAATATCAGCTGATGAACGCTCTCCCATGCTTCCAGACATGATGAGCTCGCGTTTCTTGCAGGTGGTGAAACATGGGTTGAGTTCATCATTGGTGGAGAAAGTGAAGTCAGAAATCCGAGCGTTATTTGATCTACCAATGGAAGAGAGGAAGAAATTTAAGCAACAAGAAGGGGACGTTGAAGGATTCGGTGAAGTGCCTTCTTTGTAGATATTTTCAATAGACAACTTAATGATTTTAAAACTTTGTTATAAATTTTAATCATTCAAATCTATTCAGACCCATTAAGTGGTTGTAAGGAAAAAAAAACGTACTTAATGATGAAGATTCAGGCCTAAAAAACACACTTAGGGCCTGTTTGGAAAGCCACCCAAGTAATTGGAATTGGGTGTAATTATACAGTTTGGCCTGTTTGTTTGACCAAGTAATTATACAGTTAGGTGAAAATTGGGTGTAATTACACTCTCCAATTCTCAGGGGAGGGGGGGGGGGGGAGAATTGGGTGTAATTACACCTTGTAATTACAAGGTTATTTTTTAGTTTGTTATTTAATTTATTTTTAATTTCTATTATTTTAATTTCTTTTGATTTTTAATTTATTTTTTATTTCTATTATTTTAATTTCTTTATTTTTTATTTCTATTATTTTAATTTCTTTTTTATTTTTACTTTTTAAGTATTTTTATTTTTTAAAATGTACTTTTCTTTTTATATTATTTATTTTTTATTTCCTTTCTTCTCATTCCCAACCTTTACTTCTAATGGTTCCATGTAATTGCTCGTATTTTTTATTTTATTCATTTAGCATAGCCGTGTTACTATTCTAATTTTTGAAACTACACCTCTTAATATTGAAAAGAATGAGTCATTAACAAAGTTGGCATATAACGAGTGACGTTATTAAAGTAGAATTTCGTTGTGAATGAGGTTATAGACTTATATTTTCCCTTTCTTTTGAATTGTTTGCTTAAGTTGCGTTGGAACTTACTTATGTAATGTTGGAATTTGACATAAGAGTATTATGTCAAAAAATTTCTTTTGGATTTTGAATTTAGATTATTTTTTCAATTTTAATTTATTTGCTTTCACATTGCATGTTGTTTATTTTTCACTTACATTTGATAGATTTTTTGTGTCAAACATTTGAATAATATTTTTGCATTATATTTATAAATATTTTTTTTTGTCAAACATCCGATCCATGACGTTCTCACAAAAAAAGTCTTCTTTTAAGTTTTATAATTAATTAAAATTAAATATTATTAATTTGAAAAATATATATCAATTATTTTTTACAATATTAGTTACAAATATATGATTATTAATTAATATATTTTCAAGAAACAATGTGTTATTAAATAACTAATTTAATAATATTTATAAGGGCAAATATTTTTTAAATATTAATTTTAATTTTTTTATCATTAAATTTTATTTTAAATTAAATTAACTGTGTAATTACACTTGTGCAACCAAACAACACGCTTGTAATTACACTGTAATTACGTTATAACAAACAAACATGTCGTTGTAATTACACTACGTTGTAATTACTAGGCTGTGTAATTACTACCCTAGTAATTACACCAATTCCATCTACCCTAGCAGTATTTTACTGCGCTAAAGGATATTCCATCTCCCCTTTAGGGTAGTAAAATACTGCGCTATAGGAGTCCCTATTTTCCAAAAAAAAACCTCTTATTACATTTTCACACTTTTTTACGTACTTTAGCCGTATATTAATCATGCTTTGAGACTCCGGAACTTCAATATTTTATATAGAACCCTACTTATTTTTGTGTGATTAATAAGGTAGGCTCAATACATCAAGGATACGCAAAAATTCGGATTGTCGTTTTAGTGGTTGAAAAGTGCTCGAAGTCCATTTTTGTTTGAAGACTTGTAGTGCTTAGCTTTACGTTATTTATGTTTTAGGGTTTTGTGTTATTTTTAAATTAATGCTTAACTTTATTTCGAATGTGTCACATTTTTTTTATTATCAATTTAGGATGTGACACTCTATAAATAATAATAAAGACTAAGATAATATTTATAAATATAAATAGAAACGCTTTAAATATACAATATTTACTTAATCGTTCTAACCTCAACATGCGTAATCGTTGTACGGCCACCAGCTGCAATTGTGTTCAACAGTAAAAAAAAATTATTTTAAAAACGTAACAATTAATACAATTAAATAAATCTAAATACAATAAACTTACCAATGCCTCGTACTGCCCTGCGAGTGCTGAGTATCCTACATCCCTTACGGGATGCAAAGCTAGGTTGCCGATCAATCGGCGTGTGATCCGATAATACCAACGCATGTAATCCTGAATGGGAGTCAAATGGCCGACCACTGCTAAAGTGCCTAACCTGTGTTCCCAACGGTGGAGCTGGACAACCATGAAAGCCAGAAATTCATCATCAACGACGGCCCGATTGTCCCACTGGTAGTGTCGGAGCTCATGACGAACGTCAGGGGGTATACTCTGTGTATGCCCAAACTATTGTAAGACGCGCTTTGGCATGTGGTCCTCAACGATGTCCAGGTGTATCAATGGACACCACGACCTCTACACCCCCTGACCTGCCCTGCAAAAGGCCGGCAACCCATCCAATATAGCAGCGTACGGCGTCTATATAAATAGCTGCATAACATATAAATACAAATTAGTGATCACCAAGTAGAAAAGACGTTTAATTAAATTAATAATATAAAGTTAAATAGTTTTACCGCATCATCCGTCATGTGATCAAGCTGGTCCCGGAATGGAAGAATACTGTGGTGCATATCCACATCCCGATCAAAACCCGCCATCCACCTCCTCGCATAGGGCATGTCAATATCGAGGTGATGCCTAGGTACGGGCTGATAAGGCGGCATCCTCTCCCACACCTATAACTGTAAGCAATATTAGAAGATACGATTTTTTAGTCGTCGTTTCAAGAGGTTTGTTTACATTAAAGGAATGCACACTTAAAATATTACCTGAAAAAGAATAAAAAATCCACACACATCCCTGACAGCACCAATAGATGCTTGGCATAGGTATCTGTAAAGGTACGCCAAAACAACACCGCCCCAGCTGTAGTCTCCTAAGATATCCAGATGCTCCAAGAAGACCAAATATCGTAAACTAACAAATGCCCTTGAATAACAACATGCCCTTGAATAAATAGCGGCATGATGATCAACAACGTCCTGCTGGGTGCCGTCCTCAACAGGAGGCTCTGCCTCCAAATAAGTGCAGAGTGCACTAACCTGAACCCGACTCTGTCCCGAGATCTGGCCCTCGGCATCAGGCACGAAGTCGGTGAGCCTAGTTAACTCCATCACCCATGTACTATCAGAAGGAGGCTCGTACCGAGTGTATAATGGCTCTCTATCTACTCGCAATCCAAAGAGGACCTCCACATCCTGAAGTGTAATTGTGGCCTCACCGGTGCGAAGATGGAATGTATGTGTCTCCAGCCTCCATCGCTCAACCATGGCCGTAATGAGCGCCCAACCATGCAATACCCGACCAACGGACAAAACAACGATAGATTCCGCCCCGAAACAATATCTCTAAGACGCAGGGGTGTGGGGGGCGCTCGCGTAAAAGAGCCCACGCTCTCTGCAGCCTACGGGGACGGAGCCTAGTCGATATCCCTATAGTACCAACCCATAATAACTCTGACCTATGATTGTCTTGCAAAGACAATACTGATCTATGATCGGGCCCCGGGGGAACATTCGGATCCATGAAAGAGTCGGGTTTGTAGAAACTAAATTAGTCATTATTCTTGAAATTAAAGAGAAATATTATTAACTAATTAATCATTTGTAGGGAATATGTGAATTATGTTGTATTATATCTTCTGAATAATTAACATGGGATAAACAATTTCACAAATAAATAAAGTAACAATGGCATAATTAACATAATTGGAGGTTACTATATTTTGGGGGTATGTAGTCTCTATGTACGTGCGTTTCACGAATATTTCTTGTTGATTTTTATAATATTATTTATATTCTATTGATAAGTAACTTGAAAAAATAATATCTACTTATTATCTTGAATACAATATTTATTTTGAATGTATAAAAATCAAATATTTACTTCCTCGCACGATTCTGAATATTTGATTTGGTAATTTTGTTATCAATCTTTAGTAGATAGTCTTTTCCAAAAATTATTTTCACTCTCCAACCAAATATTGGAAGAAAATAATTATTTTTCAACATAACTTTCGTCATATTAAATGTGCAGTAAATTTAATATGTGATAGTAAGGACACGAGATTTTGAATTATGTGATGGCAAAGACTTTTAAGTTAATTAGTTTGGGAATCGAAATTCAGCAAAGAATATTTGTTTAGAACTCTATTTTGAATATGTGATATATTTTTAGTTGATCAAGTAGCCAACACAAATATGATAAAATTAGACTAAAAGAGTATATTCGTTGACTACATATTTTTCTACAAACTTTGCATTTTATCGTTAACGTATGTATTTATGAAATTCATAATAATTTTTATTTCCGTGAACATAAATATTAAAAGAAGAACTTTAACTATTCTTTTTTAGATAATCTTTTTTTATATAACATATATATATATTCATGCTTTTAAAATAATATAATTTTAATAATTCATAATAAATTAACAAAATAATAATTCATTAACAATTAACAAAATATCAATTCATAATCAATAATTAACAACTAAGTAATTAATAATTGCATATTTTACAAATAATAGTACATTACTATATTAAACAATTCATAAGCAATTAACAAATCATAAACAATTAACAAATTAACAATTCATAAACAATTAATAAATTAACAATTCATAAAAATTTAACAAATTAAAAATTCATAAACACTTAACAAATTAACAATTCATAAACATATAACAAATAATGAATTAGCCAAAAAAAAAAAATAGCAAAAAAAGCCACCGCCCTTTGCCCCCGATCAAGAACCAAAAAGAAAACGAAATTTGATTTTTTTTTTTTTTGGAAATTAACGACGATTAAATGTTAAACATGCTTAGAATATAATGTATATAACAAAATAATAACAAAAGTTCATAGTAGAAAACCTTAGTCGAAATTTTTTTTAGGGTTGTTTTAATCGAGTTGTATGCCGCTTTTTTCCAAAATTCGAGCTTAGAATCTTGCTCCTTGACTTGAATATACAGAGAATCTAAACTTTCCCGACGAAAATTAATAGAAAACGACGTTTTATGAAGTGGGGACCACCTTGAAATTGCCTCCAATGGCATTTTTGAATTTTTTTTTTTTTGCTTGTGGAGGGACTAGTGGTGGAACCCCATGGGGTTTTATGTTGGTTGCTATAGCGTAGTATTTTACTGCGCTAAATGAGAGAGAGAAATATCCTTTAGCGCAGTAAAATACTACGCTAAAGATACTTTTGTACCAACTTTTTTTTTTGGGGGTATTTTGATTCACTTGGATTTTTATTGGGTCATTTTGATTCCAGACTCATACACAAACACCTCAAGTCAAATAAAGGAATTCTCTAAAGTTTAGTGTCTGGAACATGACATTTGTACTTTATCGAGTCTGTATGGACACAAAGGTTTCATGAGTAGTTCTCGATGATCAAGGAATACCCTCTAGTTTCCTCTGGAGCTCCATTTTTTCAGGGCATTTGCAGTTTGATTCCATTCTCTAAAATAATGTTGTATAATTATGGCCAATTGACGCACAATCTGATTTTCCTCTTCAGTTACATAAAAAAGTTGTTACCGTATCCTTGTTCTCCCATTTAGCATATTGACTATATATCAATAAGAAATCACATCTTCCGAAAGAGGTCAAGGGACTATTTCAACTAGACAAAATGCAACTTCCTAGTATAAGGAGATCTTGACTTTGTTGTTGAATAAGTGTTGGAACATCCTCTAATCAGATGCCCAAGGAGGCTCCATAATATTTCCAGATATATTCGCAACCAGTTTACCAGTCACAACAAAAGTCCCCTTTCATCAAATGTTGTCCAAATCTAATCAATCTATATCTATATCTATATTACATTAAAAGCATGAACTCCAAAACTTAAAAGTTAAATTACTAAAATACCCTTCTTAAAAACCTAAATACCTTACTTCATTTTTTTTAAAAAAAAAAAAAACATATTACCCAAACCCAGACTAAATAACCGATGTGCCCCTTTAGAGAAAAAAAAAACCCTGTCTTTCTTTTTCTCAAGTTCGATTAATTGCTCCCGCTTCAAGATTAATGGGTTTACTTTTCCTTTTGGGTAAAAGTTGCATGCCGAATTTCGTCTATGTTTTCTTTTCATGTATTCAAGTTTTCACCCAATCATATACTTTGACACTTTAATTTTGCATATGTTTGTTCTTCAATCTTTACTTTCTACAAGAGATGGTGAGAAGTATAAATTATGATGACTTTAGTTTAGTTTCAGTTGACTAGTCACCAAAGCAAGAAAAGTGCAAATGAATTACTGTTACAGGTAAATTTTAATCCAAACAATTATATCCATCAAGGGATTTTCCATGACATGCATGGGAGCATATCCGTTGAAACAAAACAGTGTGTGGTAGCAATAACAGGGAGTACATAAATTTCAGTATGGCAATGTGTGAGGAAAGTTTTCTTATAGATCACAAAAAGCCCTTCTCGTGATACATCGTGGAAGTCACTTCCCAGTAGAACATTTGCATACATATAAAAAGGCACAATGTTTGGCCTTTCATGTTTGCTATGTTATTAATTTCAGGAGATCTTTGGTGTGTCATGTGTGCCATGTCTTGGTAATTCAGGAGATACGTTATCGCTCTTCAACACGAGCCAACAAGTTTTGACTTGGATGGCGGGAGCCACATCATCAAAACAATGAATTAAGAGGAAACCAACAACAAAAATACGTTCGACTTCTTATCCCGTCTTTTTATTTGTTAATTATCCACCTTTTGTGATTTTGGTGACTTTGATTTCTAAAATGGTTATCATAGATTTGTTTGGGATGACCTCCTTATATATGTTGTGTTTTTTTTTTTTTTTGGTGAAGAAATTTTTTTTTATTCATCTCCACGCGAACATTTACAATGAAGAATATAATACCCAGGAGTCAGCTCCTCTATTCCTAGTGTTACTCTGCCCTTTTGGTTCTCTACTTCCTTTTACACTTTTCCTAATCTATCGAAGTATACTCAGCACCCAGTTTTTGTCTCTCCTACTCTGTTTGTTGCATATAAATGTATCTTGTCTGTATTGAATCTCCTGTTTAATCTGATCAATTATGTGTGATGGTCTTGGGACCTTGTGATCCCAAAGTGACGTGTTCCTTGCTTTCCATATTTTGTAAATTAAGCTTGAGAGCACCGCTGTTACCAGCTCTTTGCTTCTTTTCCCTTGTGTGCACCGCGTTAGTCTTCTCCATATCCCCGTTAATTCCCGATTCCGTATCCCTTTGCCCCGGCCAATTCAAAGTTTCTCTTAGGCATTGTGTCGAAAATGGGCACTCAAAAAATAGGTGCTCCACATTTTCGGGTATGCTCCACATAGTAGGCAGTCCATCTTGGCTTACACCCATTTTGTGCAGCCTATCTTTGGTTAGGAGTCTTCTATGCATAGCTAACCAGCAGATAAAGTTGTGCTTAGAGACGTTGCCTCTACTCCACACCCATCTGCTCCAAGCCCAGTCATTACTTTCTCCTCTGCGCCAAATATACCCACTGCTTATAGTATATTTGCCCGCTGCATCCAGCCACCCTTGATTCACATATCCCGTTGCAAATATGTCCCTAATTTTACATACTTTCTTCCAATACCAACAAAGAATCGCAGGATGTACATATTGCCACCAATTGCACCCTTTAAGTAGACATGATTGATCCACTTTACCCACAAAGTTGTCGCTTTTTGGGCTAAATTCCATACATATTTGCCTATAGCCGCCTCATTCCACGTGTTACATTCAGTGATACCTAGCCCTCCTTGTCTCTTCGGCCTGCATACAAGGTCCCAAGCTACTAGGGGCGTTTTGGTAGTGTTTGTTTTCCCATCCCATAGGAAATTTCGACATATAGTAGTGATCCCCTTCATCACCTGTTTTGGTAATATGAACATTGAGGCCCAGTAGCTATGTATATGTAGGAGCACTGAGTTGATTAACATAGTTCTGCCTGCATAGGAAAGGTGTCTAGATCCCCAGCTTCTGATCTTAGCAGTGAGTTTATCGACTAGTACTTCGCAGTCCATCTTTGAAATTCTCCTGGCTGATATAGGGACACCCAGGTAACGAAATGAGAGTTTCCCTATTTTATATCCAGTTAGCTCGCAGAGGTCTGCCACCTCTTGTGTTCCCATATTGGCACTGAAAATATTAGATTTAGGTGCACTAGTCGTCAAACCTGAAGCACTGGAGAATGTCATCAGCCCCCGTAGCATCAATATGACCGATTGGAGGTTCCTTTTGCAGAAGAGTAGGACGTCGTCAGCAAAGCATAGATGATTAAGCTTCAGGCTTTTACATTTGGTGTGATATTGGAATCCCTCTTGGCTGGCCACCACATTCATGATTCTTGTAAAATATTCCATGCAAATTACAAAAAGTAGGGGGGAGATGGGATCTCCTTGTCGCAATCCTCTTTGGCCTTTGATTTGACCATAGATCCCTCCATTTATAGCCAATGAGTACTGGGTGGTGGTTATACACGTCATTGTCCATTTGATGAATTGGCTGGGGAAGTTTAGGGCATGTAGCATCTCCTCCACAAACTTCCACTCTACACTGTCATATGCTTTTTTTAAGTCAATTTTTATAAGGCAACTTTTCGTGGTTTGCTTCCTGTTGTACAATCTAACCAAGTCCTGACAAATCAGCACATTTTGTACAATGGTTCTGCCTGCAATGAATGCGCTTTGATTGTCCGAGATAATGTGGGGCAAAGACCTGCTTCAGCCTGTTACAAAGTACCTTCGAGATCACCTTATAGACGGTATTGCAAAGATGCTATTGGCCTGTAATCATTCACTGTTTCAAAGATGTTCGCACTTGGGTACCAGTGTTATGGTAGTGTTGTTCCAAGCTTTTAGTATTTTCCCAGACCAGAAGAATTCCTTCACCCCAGCTATAAGATCTTCTTTGATAGTTCCCCAGCAGTCCTTGAAAAATTGGCTTCCAAGCCCATCCGGTCCTGGGGCCTTATCTCCATTTATAGCCCAAAGGGCCTGCTTTACCTCTTGGTCCTCTACTGGTCGGGTCAGCATTTCCCTTTGTTCCATGGAAACAGTGGGTCCTTTCCTTACTGTGGCACTGCAGACATGTGTTCGATTTGGCTGCGAGGTGCCTAGAAGCCCTGTATAGAAATCCATAAATGCGTCCGTAATGCCCTTCATGTCTGTGCTTTCATTCCCTTGAGCATCTCTGATTGTGAATATTCTATTTGTGCATCTTCTTGCTTTGAGCACACTGTGGAAGAATTTGGTGTTTAGATCCCCATACTTAAGCCATTGTATTTTGCTTTTTTGCTGCAGGTATTTTGCCCTCGCTATTGTCCATTTCTCGTATTCCTTGTGCAGCTTCATTTCTCCTTTATCGCGCATCGATCCGCAGCCGTTGTTGTAGGCTGGTTTGACAGTGTAGTAGTTTCTCCCGAGCCTGCTCAGTGCTCTTTTCGACTTCATGGAAGCTTTCTCTGTTGATCTTTCTCAGCACTGCCTTTACCCTATTCAATTTACCCACTACTTGATACATTCTTGTGCCTGTGATGGGTTGCTCCCAGCTTTGCTTCACAGTATCTTGGAAGCCTGGAGCCAAACTCCACATATTAAAGTATTTGAAACTAGTAGCCTTGTTAGGCATACCAGTCTCCCAATTTATCATACCCGGACAGTGATCAAAGAGTCCTTCATTAGCAAAGTGCACTTCCGAGGCAGGAAGACTAGTGATCCACTCGCCATTCACAAGTGCTCTATCAATCCTGCTGTAGACTCTCGTGGACTCTCCATGTTTATTGTTCCAGGTGTAGAATGAGCCAGATGACTTGAGATCTTGTAATCTACATATATCAACACATCGTTTGAAATCCTTGGTTTCAGCAGCTGTTACAGGGCTGCCCACCCTCTCGTTCCCATTTAGTACGTTGTTGAAATCCCCCATCACCACCTAAGGGCCTTGTATGGTATTATGGATGGTTTCTAACTCGTACCACATATCTCTTCTAAGCGCTTGGTCATTAAAGCCATAGACCAGTGACACTTGGAAGTGTTTTCCTGTTCCTCTATGTTGCACCTCACAGTGTATCACTTGTGCGGACATACTAACGATATTCACACTATATATCATAGGTTTCCATAGTAGCCATATCCTCCCACCCGGATGTTTGGATAAGTTGGTGCTGAACGACCATCCATTACATAGGTTAAGGGCTGCTCTCTGAGCTTTGTTGCCCTTAACCTTAGTTTCTAGGAGTCCAAATAGGCCAGCTTTACTATTGTGCAGGAAGATATTCATCTCTTTCTGCTTCCCTAGCCTATTTAAACCCCTAGTATTCCAAAATCCGATGCTATCCATTGGCGGGGGGTTGGCCCCCACCCTTCCCACTTCCTGAAATCTCCTTAGTCACTGCTTCTATAGGGTTAGAAGTGCCCACTGCTGCATCTGTCACCCCTGCCCTGTTATTCTTTGCTTGCTTGTCATTCGTTGATGTATTTTCCTGCCCAGGTCCAATTTTTTCCCTCTGTCCAGTTTGCACATCTTCCTTATCCTTGAGTAGCCGAAAGGAGTTGTCAGTAGTTATGCTAGTGGTCGATGTAGTAGCTGTCTGTTTGGCTTTCTTGGGATTCACTTGGACGAACCCCTCTCTATCTTTTTGTTGGCCTTCCTTTTCTATCTGCACCTCCACCTGTTTCCCTTTCACTATGTCCTTGTTCCGTTTCCTGCACACTTCTTGTGTGTGCCCAAAATTCTTGCAATGTGCACACAGTACTGGTCTCCATTCATATGTTACTGCTTGTTCCATGATTTGGCCTTTCTCATTCTCAAACATCACAAAATCTGGGCAAGTTTGGTTCAGGGGCACTTCCACCATTATTCTTGCATACATCAGCCTTTCCCTCATATTTGTCGCACTATCAATCTTCAACGGCTTACCAATTAGACTAGCAATTTTCGTGAGGGCAGTTTGTCCCCAATACTTAAGTTCTAGCCCCTCCAATCTAACCCACACCGGGACTTTCTCTACCACGATTTTGTTCATTTCAACATCAGGTTCCCACCCTTTCACCACTATTGGTTTACGATCGAACATTTGGATCCCCGCATCTATTGCTTTGTTCCGATCCTCCATACAACCGAACCTTACCAGAAATACACCCCTGTTCACCTGTGCTATTTTGTCAATACCCAGCGCCTTCCATATACGTTTGAAGTAACCCTCTATGACAGTTAATGGCGGATTCGAGCCTAAGACGTAGCATACAACTGCTGTACGCCAGAATACTACTTCCTCCTGGATATCGTCCATGGTAATTTTCACATTCCCGACAGGTAGTGTGTCAATTGAGCCAGACCCCTTTGTAATTGTGGGGTTGTGACTCGCATTCCAATCGATTGCATCGTCTAGGGTTTGTTGTTTACCTGTGACGGCGCCTCTCGTTTCCTCTGTATCCACTATGTCAGCCCAGGACGGGCTTTTTGAGCCTAGATCTGAGCTTCGATTAGGGGTCATGGCCTGAGTAGCCCTCTGCAGTGCCACCGCCGGTGTGTGCTGCAGTGGTAGCGGTGAGATCCCTTGTAGAACATTTACACTCTTTGTTTTCTTAGCATCTCCCGATTGTGGTACCCCTTTCTTAGCGTAGTTAGCATCCGAGTTGTATTCTGTGATTTGCCCTCTCCCTCTTGATTTTGAGTTTCTAGCCATTTTCAGCCTTAGCTGAGGGAAGCTCTCATCTAGAGAGAGAAAGCAAGATGAACGTTTGTGCTTGGGCAACAAGTTTACTTGGTCACAACGTTATATGTTGTGTTTTATGTGAATGTTATAATACAGATAACA
This sequence comes from Lycium ferocissimum, assembly GCF_029784015.1. Taxonomy (NCBI): domain Eukaryota; kingdom Viridiplantae; phylum Streptophyta; class Magnoliopsida; order Solanales; family Solanaceae; genus Lycium; species Lycium ferocissimum. The sequence goes on along the minus strand of NC_081343.1, from coordinate 50,521,927 downwards.
TAAGTTTGAAAGTTACAGTGGTTATTCTTCCGCTAAACTGCAAATTACTTGACGTACATAGATGTTACACATATGAAATCAGTGAGAAGTTAGTTTCCAACAGTGGCATGATATAAATATACCATTTGAAAGAATCGTGTGTTGGCTTTTAGAGACCAGATGAAATAAAATGTGAGACTTTTACTTAAAACATTGTTATGGCTTTCATTAAAAGTTGAAGACATAAATTTGATATATCTTGTGATGAGGAAAATACCATATTTAATTTTGAATTGTTTGGGTTCCATATTGATGCTTATTGCAATATAATATGTTAACCGTTCCTATTTTAGATGTTCTCATTAAGGCTAGCATATGCATGTCACCTTGTGAATTACAAACTATGTTAAATTGTGCTCCTATACTCTTCTGTGTAAATAATATATATTGAAATTTATATATATGCTTATACATAAAATGTGGGGGTCGACTATATTTTCTGCAAATTATTTAGAACCCTAAAGCTTTGTGTCAAAAAATGAGTACTGATTAACCTTATGTGTCTCGTGTTATAGTAGAGCCAAACAACAACTTAAAAGGTTATACTTCGGTAGAGTATTTATGTTCAGTGTACATATATGGGTGATAGATCTTTTGACGTATGATATTTGGCATTGTTTCTTTAGAAGAAACATATGTCCTTTAGTCAACATCCTGCTTATAGGGAGGTTTCCAGAGCCGGAGGTACGTAGTGTAGATGGTAGGCATTCATCAAAACTCAATAACTTTGGTTTAAACTTTATATTTGCCTAAACGTTCATTTTCTTTGTATTAGCTATAAATTTAGAACCCAATAACTCAAAAGGGCTTAGCTAGAATCCAGAACCTGCCACTAAAAGTTTTATGTGGTAAAGGAGTTACTATCCAACTTAAGTATTTATTTGCAAAGTTTAGTGTTTGTTTAGAACCAACTCTCAAAATTCTGTTTGTTTGAAACAAACTTTTATTTGAAGATTCGTACTTTTTCATTACAAAACTAATATTACATCCAATGTAAATGTATTTTGTACCTAACTTCTAATAGGTTACTTAGATTACTCAATCACACAATTGTAATACTTCTGCTTTTTACTAATAAGAATGAATTCTCGAACTTATCGATACATACTTATGATTGTACGCTATGAGAGGGCAGAATTAGGTCCATCGATTAAAACTTGATCTTGTTTGCATAACTGCGAGCCAAATTTTATTTTTTCGAATTAAAATAGTGATATACAAAGATGAATCACTTCAGAATTTGATTGTCAACTTGAACTCAATTCTGATTTAAGTTAATGAAATTACCCTTATCTAAGTTGAGTGCAAATAACTTATTTGAAGTCGACGTTGTTAATTTGAAGCAGTTTCCTCCGTTCTCCCAATGTAATACAAATATGTATATTCTCGCCCAATAATTTTCATATTGTTTTGTATCTTAAGAGACAGAAAATTTTAGTGACAACCCTTGTTACACCCCGCACTTTCAGTGTTACACCTTGTACCTCGGAGAAGCACTGGTTAAATTTGAATGTAAGCATGTCGAGCTATGGCTAGGTAAAACAACTTTGGAGTGTGAGGAACGAAACATTATTAAGTATATTATTTAAGTAAAGAATGAATTATGATCTCGTAAGTCGTAACTGGGAAGGACAACCTTGGAACCAAAGGACATGACCATTATCAAGTATGATTAGTGATAAATATCATGTATGGAGAGTTTCGGAAGATTTCGGGACCAAGTAAATCAAAGAAAATAAATTTGTCGAAAATTTGGAAAAAAAGGTTGGCAGAATTAAGGACAGAATTTTGAGTCAATTTTGGAGGGGTATATCTCTTAGTATATTAGGAGTTTTAAGGTGTTTCAAAAGCCTAAAATGAAGTTCGTCGAGTCTAGTTTTCAACGCAACAAATCGCTCATCGATACGATATCAGAGTAGAGAATTATGGACGTTACAAATTCAACTGACAGAGCAGAAACAGACTACGCCTAAAGATCGCTACAAATACAAGCATTGCTATCGCGCACGGCAGCGATTTTAGCACCTATATAAGGGGCAAAAACCCCATTTTTCTGCACAAAAATTTCCCAAAAACATTCCAGAAAATTCAGCCAAAGCAAGAGAGCTTATATATCACATAAAAGCGAGGATTTTGATTAGATTTCAAGTTACGAGTATTAACCGAGGTCCGGACAACGTGTAGTCGCGATTATGATTTCGTTTTGTGTTGGAGTTGGCATGGAAACAAAGTAAATATTGAATATCTTGCTACTTTAGTAAAGATAAGGTATGAATCTCTCCTTATTAATATTACTTTTGGTTTATTCACGAAGATAAAATCGTTAAATAATCGTATAACAAGTTGGATAGTTGAGAAACTTGGAAAACATCGTGTGAGATGTTTTATGGAGCCTATTGGTGTTGATAATGTTATTGTGATGTTGGTATTTTCGTTGTTGTTGTTGGTTATTGGATTGTGATTTCGGCTTGTGCATATAAACAGGGGAGATCTTTGCCTAATTTCGGTAGATTCTAAATGGATTTAAATTAAGGGTTTAAGATGAGCGTATGATGATGAGCCTAACAATAGTATGAATGGTCGTATATGTAGATTTTGAGGCTACGAATGATCTTAAGTGAATTGCAAGACAGGAAGTAAGTTGGAAGTCGAGAAATGATCTTCTAGGTATGTTAAGGCTAGTCCCTTTCTTCTAAAAGCATGATTCCTTTCTTATGAATTCAATGTGTTTTCCAAATGTCCCATGATCCCTTTATGTGAATCCATAAATGTTTTCTAAGAATATTCTTATTCTCAAAAGCTAGAGATTCATGATTCATAAAGTTCTTATGATGCTAAAGATAAACATGTTTTATGATGACGATGATCCTATTTCTAGAAACTCCTATGTTATAATTCCCTACATATGTTTCATAACCTCCTTACTTTCAAAAGTTAGAGTTCATGAATCAAAGGCATGACTTCTTTTTTGATAATCCATAAATGTTTTCCAAAATGTCTCTATTTTTCGAGTCAAAGATTTATGATTCTATAAGCTTTTATGACAACAACAACGGACATGTTTTTACAATATGAATGACAATGCTAAAGATGAGAATGTTTCTATGAGGATTACGATGATGATGATGATTTCATATTTAAAAGTCCCAAGCTTATGATTTCAATGTGAATATGAGAATGTTGAGTTATTTTCATGATTTTCTCGATTTTATTCATTGTTGTTGACCTCACCTTATAATAATTGTTCCTTCAAGGTGAGATATAGCGATGATGATTGCTCCATAATATAAATCGGAGGTTACCGACCTTACGTCACTCCGATAGCATGCATGCTATTATATATATATATATATATATATATATATATATATATATATATATATATATATATATGTATGTACTTTCTCACACCGCGCCGCGCTATAGTCGGCCGGGCATGGCACGTAGATGTGCACACCACTGCAGTGGGCATGTTATGATATCGCCCCGGACGCGGGCTAATGATGATAACACCGAGCCTTAATGGCCGGGCATGATACTATATATATGACACCGAGCCTTAATGGCCGGGCATGGTACTATGTATATGTATAGAAATGTTTTTTTTAAAAGCTAAGCATGCATGACATCCGCCTTATGAGGCATCCAGATGTACAGGTTATCTCTCTTATTCCATGTTACCTTCCATATCTATATTATGTTGTTATTCCTTCCTTACATACTCAGTACATTATTCGTACTGACATCCCTTCTTGTAGACGCTGTGCTCATGCCCGCAGGTAGGCACGGAGATGGATCAGACCCGTAGGTGTTCTATCAGCGGATTCTCAAGAGGACTCCACTTACTTCGGAGCTGCAGTCTATATGGTATTGTCCTTATGATCATTGTAGTCTATGTAGAGGCTCGTAGACGTGTGTGTACAGTTAGATGTTTTATAGCTCCACCTGTTCATATTGTTGTATAATATTTTGGTGGCCTTGTCTGCCTTATTTTGAGCTACTGCTAGCCCTGCCGGCTTTATGATATACGTTATGTTGTGGCGACCTTGTCGGTCCGCAAATGAACATATGTGCTGAATGATCTGATATTTCTATATTGGGTCTTTTCTGCGTGCAGGTGTTCTTTGAGTTATGATTTATGATGTTCAAAGTAATGGATAAGTTATGTGGTTCCCGGCCTATGGGTCGGAGCCCGTCATACTCCTGATAGGGGCGTGACAACCCTAATCTTTGGCAACTCTTTGCAGGCATTTATGAATTATTTCCGTACGTATTATCTGATTCTTATTATTAATTTTGATTTCATACCTTTCATATGCATGTAGTTTGCATGTTAGTAATATAGAAACCATCTATTGAAGAAGGACAAAGTAGAAAAGAGATATAATAGTTGCAATTCAAAAAGTAACAGAGCTTCGTGATAAATAATGTATATTTTTTTTCCATGTAGCAAAATTTCAGTTATGATATTACAATTGCATTACAAGTCATGACTTGTAAAGTTTACAAGACTTTTAAATATGTTGCTTTCAGATCTAGAGTTAGCACACTTTTCTAATGATTTCTTTTGTAGCATATTTGTTCCCCCGGGAAATGTTCTTATTGTTTGCTCACTACATTGTACACTTTTTACTTGCAATATTGATATTAATATTAGTTGACTAAACCATATTTCGGATAACTTGATATACACGTGCAAAGCACGTGTCGAAAAACTAGTATATCATCAAAAGGCTACTTGTTCTTCAGGATTTTCCAAGTCAAAAATGAATTTTGAGACGAATAAACTCGTGCCAGATTCTCTTCATCACAACAGACCTGCATCTCACTTGCTGATTAGGTGCCAAGTAGAAGAGGTTGAAAAAAGTATTCCTGTATTAGATGGTATCAAATTAGTACCAATTCCACTACTAAAAAATTACTATTTTCTCACTGAAATATGTTTAGTGGCTATTCCCACTGAATGTCGGTGGGAAAACCTAAAAATTTGTGTTTTCACACGAAAAATCAGGACGTTTCCCAGCGTTTCAATGGGAACCTGTTTCCCACCATGTGTTTTCCCAGTGAGCTGGTTCAGTGGGAATAAGGTGGGAAATCATGTTTTATAACACAAATTTCCCACTGATCAATGTCAATGGAATAAACCTTTGTTTCAAGTAATGTTCTGATGTGTTGGCATAATCATGCGTGTGTTTTGATGATTGACAAAGAAAATGAATAAGGTAGTAAGCCAGGTCTACAGACATGTTCCATCTTAGACACTGAGACTATTCAGAGATGGATGAACCAGGTGCTTGAACTAGGTCCAAGAACATGTTCTAGCTCAGAGTCCTATTGCGAGTAGAATTTGTGATTTATGGTAAACACTTGGCGGACAAGTTGTGGATTTCTTGCCATAATTATCAGGATACTTCAGACTCCTACAAGAACACTAAAGCCGCGTGAATGTAAGAATCCCAAGTCAACTCAAACCCTGGGCCCAACCATATAGGGATTGAGTTCAGCCGACTGATGCAAACCTAAAGCTATAAATAACCAAGTCACCCATGAAGAAGTTTTTGCGCACTCACATAGAGAGAGAATCAGAGCTTGAGCAAACACTGTCAATGCAAGCAATTGAGAGTTCTGATTATCGAAGTGCAGCCTAATACTAAGAAGAAGATTGAAGAACCTGTTTAATAGAGTTTATGTTTTACCAACCTGTTTAATAGAGTTTATGTTTTACCGTTCTTAAGACTAGATTTGTGTATTAGGATTGTTTATTGAGTTGTACCTTTATCAGCTTTCATAGAAGCAATATTCATAGGTGTAAACGTTAGTCAAATTCAACTTCAAGTTGGGATAACTTGAAGTGGGCTTATTAGTCTAGGGAGATTAGTGAGATATGAATTAGAGTTTAGTTCCTAGGTTACAGAGTTTGTAACTTGAATTTGCAAAGACTCACCGTTGTAGTGGAGTTCGGGTAAAATTCTACAGAGGTATAGATCGTGGTATTTTTCACCCTTTGTGAGCCAAGTGGTTTCCACGTAAAAATTGTTGTGTTGTTACTTTCCTGTTATTACTATTCCGCAAAAGTTAGCTTAAAACAGGTAGAGTAACATGATCTATCTTATAGGCGAAAAACTGATATACATTAGGATAGATAACAGGTCGTGCAAATAACATGCTTGCGATAAGCTCAATCAGATATTTAGGTAATTACTGATATTCTTCAGTCAACTCTCTAGTCACCCTCGTCTCCTTAGTCCTTAATGCTTTTAATGATAAAAGGTAAACCTAGGTGAACAGATGACCAAAGGCACTAAACGCAGTCTAGTGGTCACACCACAAACTAATATTTAAATATTAAAACAGATTATTTCGTCAATGAAATCTGTGAAGCACTCACAAATTCACTAATTGGATAAATTCAGGGGCGCAGCTAGTGCTTCGGATATGGGTTCGGCCGAATTAGTAACTTTGATCGTAACACTGTATTTAGGATCTTGAGTGTAAAGAGTTACTAAATATAGAAAGTGAGATTCTTTTTTAAATAAATTAAAACAGAGGGAGTAATAAGTTAGAGGTGTTTTAACCTAGTCACTCTATATATAAAACAAGTTATCGTTTCACATCTCAATAAGTTTTTTCTCTAAAACAAGTTCTCTTAGAGAAATTAAGCTGAAAAAAAATTCTTTTGATGGAAGAAGCAAGGTCGAGAAAGCTAGGTGGCTCTTTGAAAGTTCCTAACGTCCAAGAGCTGACAAAGCAACAACTAGCAGCCGTTCCAACGCGATATATCCGTGATGATATCGAAAAGCCTGTGTTGACATCCATATTGCCTCAAGTTCCGTAATTGACATGAAAAGAGGCTAGCAATTAGAGATAATGATTCAGAGCTTGAGAGACTTCATCTTGCTTGCAAAGAATGGGGATTTTTCCAGGTAAGTTATATTTCAATGATCAAATACTTGTTCATTTTAGGTATTAGGATGGAGTAAGTACGGATTTACCAATCCTCATGTGCAGTTGGTGAATCATGGGGTGAGCTCATCATTGGTGGAGAAAGTGAAGTCAGAAATCCGAGCATTTTTTGGTACACTGGAAGAGAAGAACAAGTTTGAGCAACAAGAAGGGGATGTTGAAGGATATGGGCAAGCCTTTGTTGTATCTGAAGAACAAAAGTTAGATTGGGCAGACATTTTTTACATGATCACTCTCCCTATCACTTTGAGAAAACCTCACTTATTTCCAATGCTCCCTCTCTCACTTAGGTACCTGTCTCTCTTTTTCACTTAACTCACGTGTGTATGAAAGTTTATTAAGGCTGCATTTGTTTTTTTTATTTTTTTATTTTTATTAAGACGTCTGAATCTGAATATATATCTGAATATTAAGATGTGGTATGTAGATCTGAACACTGAATGATTAAGACTGTTTGTTTTTCATCATCTGAATCTGTATAATATATCAATATTTAAGCATAATAAATATATAATTCAAATTAAAAATTATATCAAACAAATATTAAGATAAGCAAAAAAAATATTATTTGAGAGATAAATTAAAGTATTTAAAGATATAAATGAATATTTTATGTTTGATACAATTATTGAACTATCCGAATTATTCAAAAAATGATATATCCTTAAAAATAAATTGTTTATAAAATGCAATCAAAAAATTTAAATTTAACATAAATTAATCTATAAATCAAACCTATCCAACAAAGTAAAACAATATCTCAAATACAATTCTGATTTAGACACATAAATATTAGAGTATTTGAATAATTAACTAACAATCATCAAATTGTAACACTCAACACCGGAAAAAA